>NW_013952701.1:30089-41961 GCF_001266775.1 Austrofundulus limnaeus
GTGTGTGTGTGTGTGTGTGTGTGTGTGTGTGTGTGAGGATGGGACAGTCAGAGGAGACAAGCAGAGCGCTGCGGGGGAGGAAATCAGACAGTTCGGAGTTTTCCTCATGAGTTGCTGGGACAGCTACAGGTTTTTTTTTTTGGGTGGGTGCGTTGAAGTTTCCTGTTATTTTTGGGAGCTACAGGTAAAGTCTTGACGAGTTTGTCGCGGGTCTGGGGGAATTTCAGCCCCCATTCCTTCTCCTCCTCTCTCTCTGTGTCTCCCTGCAGCGAATTTCAGGCTCTGCTAATTGCTCCGGCACTGCAGCAGCTGCGTTCTGCTTTGAAACGTTTCTTTAGTTTGTTATTGCTACGAGCTCTCACGCTAACGCGAGTGTTCACTCCTCCCGACACTAAGAAAACAAGACGGGAGGAGTCAGCTGAGCTCCTGTGTAGCGGAGCACAGAGAGGGAGAGAGACGAAGTAAACGAACAAGCAGGAAAATGAAACTTATCGTCCTCTTTTTTTTACCGAACTCAAAATAACTTATCGTGCAATTAATTGATTTATTGACTATCGCGACAGGCCTAGCCTAGAGATCGGTTGAGAAGCTCCGATCTCCAATCATGGGGTGGGAGCTCAGAGTAGAGCCACTGCTCCTCCACATCGAAAGAAGTCACGTGAGGTGGTTCTGATTAACCCCTAATTTACACTACATGCGTTCCGGCTCTGCTCGGCTCCGGTCCGACCTCCACAGCAAATACGTACACATTATAATCATGAGAGTGTTTGCACTGGCTGCGCATGGCAGAGGTTGAGTGGCGGTGAGCGGACGGCGATCCGTCAAAATTAGATCTGATCCTACTTCTGCCGGATGCCGGAGCTGCGCCGGAGGCAATTTTTAAAGATTACGTCGCACCAACAGGAAAATAAACGAGCACAACATCCGTATTTTCAAAATAAGACACTATTAGGCAGCATAATTTGTCAGAATAATGTCGAAATCCCGCTATCTTAATAAATATGTGGATATATTTCTACACAAATGCTGTCAGAATGTATCGTTCTGTTTGGGAAGCAGATAGAAACATGTAGCATGAAGCATATGTGTACACACACGATACACTTGGATTTTATTTTGAAATCAGAAGTTTCAGAAAGACGACAGCGAGACAGTTTCAACATAGATATCAAAAGCCTTTATATCAATGTTTTCAGCTGTGTTTGGAGTTCATCTTTCACAGAATTAATTATTTTTTGCTGTAACTTCCACCCTCTCACTGAACTTATCGCACAATTTCCTTCCTCCACACACTCTGTCGGACCGGAGCGGAGGCTGTATAAATTAAGACACAAATGAACAGCTGCGACCTGCACACGAGTGGAGACGCATGTAGTGTAAATCCAGGGTAAGACAACTCCTGAACGCCTCCCTTTAGGAGATGCTCCGGGCACGTCCCACTGGTAGGAGGCCCTGGGGAAGACCCAGGACTCGCTGGAGGGATTATGTATCCTCTCTGGCCTGGGAACACCTCGGAGTCCCCCAGGACGAGCTTTCCTGGACCTGTTGCCTCCGCGACCCGACTACGAATGAGTGGAAGAAGATGGAGATGGAGAAAAACGAATAAAAATAAATGTTTTAAAATGTGCTTTAAAATTCCCAGACTTTTAAGAACATTTTCAAAACCAAACTGCAGCAAATCCTTATTACAGTTCCACATAATGACTCACATGAATTATTAGCTAATAACAGCTGATTACATCCAGAAGTGTCAGGTCTGAGGGTTTATCTTTTATCTAAAGTCAAGACCACGTTAACAGTTTATCTCCACCTGCTGCCACTCCCTGACTGTACCTGTCACAATTCTGCATCTGCTTAAGAGTTTGCTTTGTAACAACCTGCAGATCCTAACTATTTAACAATGTGTAAATATAATGGAGAAAGGGTGTAGCTGGATTGAAAAGACTGAAAAAAGGAGGTAAGAAATTTAAGAGTGGACGAAACAAGAGGGATTCAGAAAGGAAAAAGAAAAAAATTGTATAGGTCTTCTGGACGGGTTCTTCTCTAATGAAACGTTTCGTCTCTCCTCCAAGAGACTTCTTCAGTCTGAGAGTTTCAGGCATAATTCAGGCTTTTAAGCACTGCCTTCATGTGACTGATACTCACATCACATGGCTATCGTGGACACCTAATTAACACCTATTGTTAACAGTGGGTGGAGTGATACTGGCAATGGCAGCACTGTAGGAGGGGGACAACTGAAAACGGAGGCCTCCACCTCTGTTTAATGATGGACGGTCTTTCTTCACAAAAATGGCTTCTTTTCCTCCTCTCTCAAACCAACGTTCCTCTCTATCAAGAATGAGAACATCCTCATCTCTGAAAGAGTGACTGCTGGCCTGTAAATGAGTGAAAACTGCAGAGTTCTGGCCATTAGATGTAGCTCGTCTGTGTTGGGACATTCTTTTGAACAGTGGCTGCTTTGTTTCCCCGATGTATAACTGGTCGCAGTCCTCCTGGCACTTAACAGCATATACAACATTGCTCTGTTTGTGCCGGGGAACCGGATCTTTGGGGTGAACCAGCCTTTGCCGTAATGCGTTTTGGGGTTTGAAAGCCACTGAGACATCATGTTTAGAAAAAAACAAAAACATGTTTCTAAACATGATGTCCCAGTGGCTTTGGTTTTACCTGGATTACTGAGATGCATCAGGAGATTCAGAAAGGATATAAAATTATGACACAAACAAACCAGGAGGCTGACTAAAACAATGGAAAACTAAAATAGTAAAAGTACAGAAGAGAATGAAATGTAAAGACAGAAACACCGAAGGACAAAAGAGCAGCAACAAAGAGGAAATTTGTTAAAAGAAAAGAAAACTCAACGATCAAAGAAAAGCACAAAAAGACTAAATGAAGCCATACTCAAGCCTTTAGCTACACAAACGTATTTTACTGGAAATAGCCAAATGATATAACAGAACACTAGCATTTCCATCTAATCTCCTGTGGTCAACTTTATTAATAAGCAGTTAAACCATCTCACCCAGCTGTGCTGTGAAATGAAAAGAGCGTGAGCAACGGAGCTCTACAAACAACAGTGACAAAGAGTCTCAGTGTTTCTTTTCTTTAGCCAACAAATCAAAGTAAATGACATCAAGGGAACAGCTTTAGTTTGGCCCAACTGTGACAGAAATAATTTATATGATTCTCAAACTGAAAATTGTTTTAGTCGAGTCATTTGACACAGTCAGTGAAAAAACAAAAAAAAAAATTTTTTTTCACAAACTGTCTCAGTTTAAACAGCTGCTTCTCCATTTCCCCCTACAAACTGCATGATTACTAAGAAAAAATACAACAATAAGACAACACAAATACACTGTATTAGAAGTTATTATGGATTAATCAGGTTAAACTAACACATTCATGAAGCGGCCATGGAACAATGATTCCCTAAGTGTACACCAGTAGAGTCCTTTGTGGTTTCACCACAAATAAAAAAACTAGAGATGTGCTATAAAGATAAAACTAGCTCCACTTCAGTCTGCAGCCATAAAAAAATAAGGCACGATAAGGACAATGAGAATGTCAGAGTATAATGAAGGCAAGGTGAATAGATTCAGGATTAAAACAAAGTTAGTTGAAAAAAACAAACAATATGATTTTATGTAGGCATGGAGCTTAATAACATCCTGTCCTGGTGGGAAACATTTAGAGAACATGTTGATCTATCAAATGAATAATAAAATTCAACAGGTTCCTCTACAATTATCTTTAAAAAGCTGTCTGTAGTGCCAAAGTGACCGCAGTCAAAGAGAGTGAATGCTGAAAGTAAATGAGCATTTAAAATGTTGGAATAACTTTCTTCATGATTGCACACAAACATGAGTACACCACTTAACTTGTGCTAATTTCATTAACCTATCAAAGTCAGAACAAGCAAGTACTCTTCGATATCAGAGAGTTGTTGAATGAACTGAGAAAGTCTGTATCATCTTATAGAAAAGATTTCTTAAAGTAAATCAAAAAGTTTAAAAAAAATGGACATAGAGCATACAACTCCTGATTGATACAAACACTTTGATCTTTGAATGGTTGAAAAAAAACTACATTGAAATAGTTTGTGCTTTAAAGAAAGGGAGTAACCCTTTTTGTGGTAAATTTCAGATGCTAGAGTTTTTGTTGTGGTTTCAATCAAACCCAACCCTGAAACCAAACACAACCTTCACATTTGACAAGAAAAATAACTCATTTGAAGCTTTAAATACTTTAACAAACAGGTAAAGATCTGTTGCTTCACCACATCAAACTGCTTCATTTCTTTGTCTCAAAGTTGTTCTAATTATAAACTCAAAGTACTTATCTTAATCATAACTGTTCTAAACTCATCTCTGCACAAATGATCCTGAGATATTTAAAAAAACATTTATTAATAGTTGAAAATGTCATTTGACCTCATGAAATCTAGCTCGTATGTTAACATCAGAAGCAAAAAAAAAAAACAAAAAAAAAAACACTTGAGGATTAAAAAAGGCTAAAAATTTAAAACCTACTTTCCCAGTCCAAGATATAGGACACAATCTGGACCTTAGGAAAACTGGGCCATCACAAGCCAAACTATAAATGTCTCAAGTTTTTTTTTTTTTTTTGGGCGAGACGTACGTTTTATTACCTCTTTATATGGGGTATAAAAGCACAAGTGGGCAGCCACTTTTATTCTTACTGTATAAACATGGAGAGAGGCCTAAAATAAAACTGGGACAGCAGGTGACCAGACAGGCAGAGCAAGAATTCAGCACGAGCTGTGCAGCCTGTTGATGCATCGTGCCTTATTTCAACCAAAGTCTTATTTTTGTGAGAAAATTTCGTTATGAATTAAAAAAAAAGGTATTTAAAAAAATTGTATGGGCCGTACCTGTTGCACAAGTGAAATTAAATGCATAAAAGATAAAAATTGGTGCAAAGGATGACTCTCAGCTGCTACAAATTTTAGCTCAATATCTGCAAAACTGACTATTTTTGTGTTGGTTAATATCTGTTAGCTGTGGTGGCCATCTTGAACTGCAGTGACTCCAACAGATGAATAAATGTGAACACTGAAGAATTCCTCTTCAATATTTTGTGCAGAACTCTTATTCATTTTTTTTTTTTGTATTCAAATGGGCTTTTTAAGCAACAACAGCAGCAACGCTCTCACAGAATCTTTTTCACGGGTTAAAACGGGTCACAGAGGCTTGAAAACGGGGAAGTCCAGCTGCATTGTCACTTCACAGAAACTCTTTCACCATCGCCTGTGTTTCAGCACCCAGTTGAAAATGGCCCTTTGTGATCAGAGTAATGTATTTATCTCGCTGCGAAAATACGAATGCCCTTGATAAATTGGCCTGCATGAATCATCTCGCCACACAGAGCCAAGAAACAACACAATAAAGCCTTCAGAGCCTCGGCTGATCCCCGCGCTTTTCGACTGAGAGCTCCTGCAGCTGCGCGGGCCTCTTATCGAGACGTGCAGGTGGCTTCTTCCTCTGCTATTTACTCACATCACGCAGGCGTTTCACCACGGGGGAGAGAGAAAAAGAGAAGTAAAACTTGTGGGCTGAAATTATTGTTAGTGGTGAGAACTTTAGTAATACACAACATTAAAGGCACAGTGTGTAGGATTTTGTCAATTCTTTTAGCCGAAATTGAGATAATCACTAATGACAATAATAAAAAACATGTCTAATCATTGCAGACAAAGACCTTGTTTTATTATTTTTACCTTATAAAAAGCTGTTTATATCTCCATGGTCAAGGGTCGCCAGTACAGGCAGCCGCCATCTTGTCTACGAAGGCTCATGAAGGACAAACTGCGGTGGCGGCGTCAAAAACGGTTTTAGTTGTAATACTATAAACGTAATATTTGTTGTCTGTCAAATAGCTACGTTTACATGGACAAAAGCAATCGGATTAAACGGCCGTTCGGAATAAAAATGCGTCATGTAAACAGCCCGTTCCGATTATTCTGATCTGATTGAGCTCGATCCGAATGAAAAGGGTGGGTTATGCTGATTGATAATCGGAATGAGGTTCATGTAAAAACTTAATCGGATCATCTTATTCTGATTGTAGAAAACTGACCTGTGTGTGCATGTCTGCTGACTTTCATTCACCCAGTTAGAGGAGGTGGGACAGCAGCGCTCCAGCTGCGCTGCACCGTGCAGAACTTTTCCTCCATGCTCTCTTAACAGATGAAAAAGGAGGCAAACAGCAGATGTTGCTTCGCAAAAAATAAAAATAAAAAGCACGTATTGCTTCATCTGCAGCTCAACCGAGGAGATGAGTAACGATGTCTCTACCATTTTTAAAAGCTGACAAGGGTCCGTCCTGAGCGCACAGAGGAGCTTTGTTTACGTTTGTAACACGGAAGTAGAGCTGAACGTTTACAACACTGTGCATGCCTGGACTTTTATTCTGACTAAAACTCCGGTGCATGTAAACACTTTTCATGATCGGATGGAGTCCATGTAAACTGTACATTCAGATTATTTAATCTGAATATATTTCAATCCAATAAAAAAATTGTGCATGTAAACATAGCTGGGATAATTTTACTTATTAAAGCTCATAATCTTACCACTTGAAACATCACTAGCCCTGAAGCTGCTGGTAGACATCGTGGTTGGAATTATCAAAGGTTTTTGACACCTGAGAGACACCGTAGCGTTTGGAAGTGGGGGGCTGGGGGTGGGGGGAGGACCAGGGAGGATGATTCAACCACTCAACCACTAGATGTCGCTGAAAACAACAAATCCTACACACTGTGCCTTTAATGTAGAATTTGTTTTAACAAGTAGCATTAAAAAGCTAAAGAAACTGAGAAAAAAATGGAGAAAATCTTATAAAATTCAGTTGCGGTATCAATAAACTCAGTGTTTACAACCAAGTGACCACTGGGCCAACACGGCTGCCTTTTTAGCAGCCAATTTTTGTAAATCTTGGCTTATTATTGTGTGCATGTTTTACAAAACTGTTTCCGGGGAGTGCACATCATTTTCCTCCTCGCTTCCACCCACATCACACCCACCTCTGCTCACCTTGTACTGAACTTGACAGCTGCTTCTACATTTAGTTTACCGGGGTACATTTTTGTGCAGGTGTCCAAACACAGCTCCAGTGCTCTTGAGACGAGTTGGAGAGTTCCGCAAGAAAACGGAGACGGGACCGAAATGCCCACAAGGACTATGTTTATCTGTCAAATTTATTGAACAATTTCAAAATCAAGCGATAAGACTGCACGACACTTTGGAGACTCCCCCCGTTAAAGCGGTTCTCGTAGCCCAGTGGTACCTTAAAGTGCCTGTGACGTCATAATTTTTGTAATAATACAAATGCCATTTTGGAAAGATAACACTGAGAACATATTACAAAATAAATTTCATGCTGCTGAGATGAACAGTTGTCGAGATATTTGCATGTGAAGTAACAGGAAGTGATGTCAAAGGGGAATGTCAGCATGTAAACAGAGATATGCTAAAATGCTCAACAGCCCAGACTGTGGGGAGGAATCTGATGCTTCATTAGATTATTTTGAGTCGCTATCAGACAGAAACAAAAGAGTTCAGATAATAACGTTTCAATAAACAAAGACCAGTTCTTTTTTTTAAAGGAGTTCCCCTTTGATATCACTTCCTGTTTCCCTTTTGCTGAGCCAAGTTCAAAAGAAAATAGGCCAGTTATGTATACAAATGGGTAATGCCAAGTTTCCTAAACAAAACTATATTTTCTTTAACTTTTTGTATTTTAAGGAGAAGCATGTCACAAGCTGTGTTTCCACTGACCATGAAAGTGCGCAAAATAGAATTTGGAAAAAAAATTGGCTCAATGGAAACACGTCAATTTCGAAAAAAAATTACGTTTTTCGACAAAATGTTTGGTGCTAGGAAGAGGTGGTTTTTCGGCTGTATCGAAATTGGTGTTTTTCACAAAACTGCAATGGAAACACTTTTTTCGTATCACAGGAGTCACGTGATCAACAACCAGCTGTTTCTACTGGCGAAAAAGACAATGACAAAGACGAAAACAGGAAGTAAAAGTAGTAGTAATATCACAAAAGTAGTAAAAAGTAGTAAACTCACCGACTACAATTTCTCAAAAACACAGCATACGTAGCTGCTCCTAATTAGGGCCTTGTTGCTGGAAAGACTCGATAAAAGACGCCGATGCCTCCTTTGATGATGAGCGCTAGTGTCGCAGTAGCAGTATGCTATGTGTTTATATCCATTGCCGCCATGTTTGTGATGACTTATCGCGAGAACAAACGTATTCACGCGTGACTTTAATAGCATTTCTTACTTAATGGAAACATCAGAGTTGCAAAACTGTTTTTCGACATTAGCAGAATATCGACAAAGTTTTGCGCACATTTGTAATGGAAACACAGCTACAAGCACTTTAAATAGTTTACATCGATTGATTGAGAGTTTCATTAAAATCCACCTGGTGGTTCAGGATATATTTGCTAGCAAATAAAACACACAATTAAACGATGAACCATTTTTCATGATGGCAGGTGATAAAGTTGAAAGAAAACGTCATCTTAAAACACCATAAATGACAAAAAAGAAGCTGTGACGTATTTGTGAATGGCCTTGAAAAATGTCAAACACAGTAAGTGTCAACACTTGGTTTGACAAACACCTGCGGTAAAATAATAAAATTGAGCCAATGACCAGGTAGGAGCTGCTTTTATAGTCCGAGCAGGACTTGTTGACCAACCTGTCTGGCTAGACGGCGGGCCTCCCAGTAGGGCTTCGATTCCTCCACAGGTTTGCCGATCTTCTTCACCAGCTCGTCCAGCTTCACCGTGGCCTCCACCAGAACGGAGCGGAACTTCTGCCTTGCATCCTGAGCAAAAAAAAAAAAAAAAAAAGAAAAAGACTTAGTGATTGAAGTCTAAATGAATTAGGCTGGCTAATAAAATCTGATCTGCTTTCTGGTTGTCAAAGCAAGGAGACCAGCTTTCAATCGTGAGGTCAGAAGGACTTCATGACCTCTGAACACGTGGATCAACTGGAATCCTCATGACCTTCGATAAGAAGCCTTCCAACTTTGAGTGTTTGACATCTGAGCATGTGGATCAATTTTCTTAAAACGCCTCTCACTCCTTTACATTCTGTGACAAATAAAACGAATTAACCTAAAATTAGGTTCAAAGCAGCAGAAGCTCCGCTCCTGTACACGTTACGCTTTTATTCTCAAACTCATTTAATTTGAAGTGAAACGGGGGCTAGAACAGGTTAAAGTGCTGACTTCACATCGAAAAATAATCAGGGTGGTGTCCGTTTTTAACCTTGGGCGTTTGCATAAAAAAAGGAACTCAATTTCCAAAAACTGTGTCAGATGTGGAGCAGTACACCCATAAACTAAAATGACCAGTCAGCACTTCAGCCTCTGAGTCATTCCAACCAAACGTGCTGAATTAGAGACGTGACAAGAGATTACACCGTAAGAAAGACGTGAAACGACACAAGTAATAAAAATAACAATATTACAAACGGAAATTTAAATATAAGCTCATACGAGGGCTTTGTTGTTCATCAAACTCACTGAAAATAAAAATGTCGACCAAAGGATTTTCATTTTCAGGAGTTTGAGCTAAACTAAAGAAGCTGGTGGGAAAGTAATTTCGTTTTATGGGGGCTGGGGGTGTGCTGGATGTACAACAAGACAAAACAATATCATTAAAGCACAAAATGGAACACAATAAGCATCTTAATCTTGTTTTTATATCTGTTGGAAGCCAATACTTTATATTAAAAACACATTTAGGTAAGTGTAGACATCTTTGTTGGCTCTCCTCTGCAACAAACAGTTTTTTTTTTGATTGAAGCAGACTGCAGTGCAGAGTCTGTCCTCCCACTCAGAGCTGAAAAACTGTAACAAACTTCAGCTTCTAAACATTTCAAGCTCCAGGTATTATCCTCAGAACTTTAATGGTATTTATATGACTGCCTTCGAACTACTTTCTTCACATCAGTGACAATCAAACGCAGGTAAGTGATGCCGCTCGTCACCAAAGGGGGATAATGTTTTAGCGTGCGTCTGTCAAACTAAATACTGAAAAAAAAAGATGAAGCTAATTCTCAACGCAAGGTATGTTTTTCAAACTTTGCCACTGATTTTATTTTTAGAGTCCACATCTACAGCTGAGGATATAGGAGCTATAGTTCAAGATGGCTGCAGAGGTTAAATGACCAACACACACAAAAAAGGTTATAGCACAGTAGGGTTGGGAAATATTGCCAAAAAAAATTAATCATGATTAATTGTGGRATTTAGCCGATAACGATTAATTTGATGATTAATGCCCTGGAGTCCCTGGATGCCTGCATGTCCAAGTCACATGTGGGAAAGATTTGCTCTTTGTAAAAATCTGTTCCAAACTGTGTCAAAATTACAGACTTCAGGCTTTACAACAAGTTTTAAATTGTGTTGATAGATAAATAAACTACAGAACTTTATTTTTTTTAATGTTCGTCATATTTGAAGCGGAGAGGAGCACCGAACGGACTGACTGGTGGCATTAAAGTGCCTGTGACAGGCATGTTCTTCAAATGCAAAAAGTCAAAGAAAACATCTTTATATTTAAGTAAGTTGGAACAATACACACAATTTTACCCATTTTGTCCCATAACTGGCATATTTTCTTTTGAACTTGGCTCAACCGAAGTGAAACAGGAAGTGACATCAAAGGGGAACTATTCAACAAAGAAAACTCTCTGGTCTTTGTTTATTGGAACAATATTATTTGAACTTCGACTCTTCTTCATCTCTCTGATAGTGACGCACAATAATTTTAAGAAACATCAGATTCTTCTCTGCAGTCTGGGTTGTTGGCTGTTGTAGCAACTAGCAGTCGACCGATACAGCGGCTGGCCAATATTTTTGGCCGATGTTTGCGTTTTTTCCTTGTATCGGTATCGGCCGATACACTGTCCGTTCGGCCGATCCGTTCTTTGGGTCACGCGAGCGCATGTGTCCGCCCCTTACCCCGGGGCGAGCGCAGCAGCTAATGTTGTGAGACAGAGTGCTAACAACAACAAGGGTGAGTTATGAACTATAAATGTGTTTTAACTGTCTAATTTAGCCGTTTCTACCCTCTGTGTTAGAATATGAGGGAAGAGAGAACAGCTGTGTTTAAGTTTCTTTTCCAGACGGAAGCGCTGCGACATGTTTTACTTTCACTTTCGCACCGCACTGTAATCAGCGTGTCCGCGTTGTTTTTCTTTTTAAAAATGCTGGAGCTGCTCACATGAGGCATAGAAAAACACCTCTATTGTTCTCCCTGCTGGATTAAAATTTAAAAAAGCTTTTGGTCTTTTCTCGCTGAACGTTTTAGCGAGCGCAGCCGTCCACCATCACGTGAACCAGACACTGCTCACATCACGTTTGCTGTGACCGCAGTGGTGATGCTGGTTCTCTTCTGTGTACGTTTCAAACTGTGATCTAAAGTTAACATCAGCTGTTTTAAATGCATTTTTTTTGCCTGGTGTTAAAAACTGGAGCAGCAGAATGAGGCAGAGATGCTGTGAGCACTGTGTGTGTGAAGTCCTCACAAAGATAGCAAGATGTATGTGTGTCTCTTCTTTGTCTCTGTGTTGCTCCGACAGTTTTATTCAGGCTTGTTGCTGTTTTTGTATCAAAAATGCTGGGATATTAAAACATTGTCATTTTATGTAAAAAAATATATTATTCTTACTAATATACAAATAAGAACAGAATATTTAGCACTAGATAAAATAAATAATGAAATTATTTATTTTTAATTTTTTTAAAGAAGAAATCCTGTGTGGTAGTGTGTGTGTGTGTGTTCCTCCGACAGTTTTATTCAGGCTTGTTGCTGTTTTTGTAT
>NW_013952701.1:41971-44089 GCF_001266775.1 Austrofundulus limnaeus
TTCAGACAAGGCTTAGTTAATAAATGGGTTTTTTTGTTTGTTTGTTTGTTTTTTTTTTTGTTTTAAATTAAGACTTGTGTAACATTTGTTATCATTCTTATTTTTATCATGTTAATGGAGGAAGAAAAAGTAGTATCGGCTTCAAGAATCGGCCAAAAAATATCGGCTGCACGTATCGGCGGATCGGTTAGACTGATGTTTAAAAAAATCGGTATCGGTCTTAAAAAACCTGTATCAGTCGATCTCTAGTAGCAACACACTGTTCACATGCAGACTTTCCCCTTTGACATCACTTCCTGTTAATTCACAGGCAAATATCTCAGCAACTGTTCATCTCAGTGACATGAAATTTCTTTTGCAATATTTTATCAATATCCTCTTTCTAATAACGCATTCATATGTATTACAAAAAATTGACATCACAGGCACTTTAATCGTATTAATCGGCAAGTGCCAAAAAAAATCGATCAATGTCTTTCTGATGATTAATTACACACGAAACGATTATGTCCAACCCTATAACTCAGCTGATTTTACAGATCTTGTGCTGAAGTTTGGTGAGGTGGTAGGAGCTGAACACAAACTTCGCGAGCCGCACATTGTGTGATTTTACTGAGCCGTTGCATCAACCCTGAGCTGAAGTTTATTCACAGCTCATACTGAGTGCGAAAGCTCACTGTGTCACATGAGACCACACCTCTCAAGGCTTGAACTCCATCGTTCGATGAACCTGGTCTTAAACTCTAGAATGAAAACCCTTCAAGGCCTTCAACTTTATGTTCGGTATTCAACGTCACTTTAACAAAACTAGAGAGTTCATCACTTTTACTTGCCAGAAATTTACTGTCCAGACAAAATAAAAACCTTCCAGCAGCAGAGGTTCGTTCACGATTAGCTAGGAAGCTGTTAGTTAAAAACATTTTTTGATTCTTTCAGTTCTAAACTTTACAGCCACGTCTGCAACACAACGTGCATCACCAAACTCAAATAACCCACAGAACCTCAGCTGTTTAGAGTTAGGATCTGACATCAGAGGTGCAAAATAACCGCAGCACTTTAATTCATGCAAATATGACCTTCTAATGGACACAGCGTCAGCGCCGACAGAAATACACCACCGGACCTGCAGCAGAGGAAGTGATGCACAGAACACAAAGCAATTGCAGAAGTTTTTTTTTGAACTTCTCCTTTTCTTTCTGTTGTAGTAATCCAACAAGTTTTGTGACATCTGGGAATTTAAACTGGGCAATAGATTTTTTTTATTACTTCCCTGGGATATTAAAAAGCATTTTAATACGGTCAGTTTGTCAAAGACTGGTAATATTCCTGAGGTTAAATGACTGAAATAACGTTTCAGATGTCTAATTGTCCATTTTCCGCAACAGCTGCCCCACACACAGCTGGGGTTTCACATTTGAAATAGTGCATAATGAGCCAAAATGGCACCAATGTGAACAAGAATCAAACCGAGACGTCACAAACCACTCTGCACACGAGACAAAACTGAGGCTGAATGTTTATCTTCGGTCACATCTGTCAACGTTTGATCAGGACATTCAGTTTAAAGCAGACAAATGCCTCAGACTCATTTGCACTCTCAATCAAAGAATTGAATAAAACTGAAACCTTTCAAGTGTGTACAGGTAAAAGGATAAAAAACAAATAAAATGATTGAGCTTTTTTTTTTTTGCCACAGAACCAACCAAACAAACAAACTGAAATTGTGTAAAGGTGATAAAACTCCTGAAACCTTCCGTTTAACCTCTCAGCTGCCTGACTCGTCACATGCTTCGATCCTGAACTTTCATCTCTGCAACAACAAACGTTACTGAGCAACAAACGTCAGTCATGCATCTTTACGGGGTTTTAATGAGACTCAAAGGCTCAGGCTTGTTAAACGGTCGTGAATGTCAACATTTTTCATTTTCGTAAAATTTTTCCAGTTAGGGGACTTCAAATTTATTTAAAACACCAAACTTTAAAGTGTCTGTAACATCACATTTCTGTAACATGTATGAATTGGAAACGGTCGTGAATGTCAACATTTTTCATTTTCGTAAAATTTTTCCAGTTAGGGGACTTCAAATTTATTTAAAACACCAAACTTTAAAGTGTCTG
>NW_013952701.1:44966-47567 GCF_001266775.1 Austrofundulus limnaeus
TTGTTAGTCCAAATTATTACATTTAAATTTATAGCTCTAATTCAAGCAGAATAGCCTACTGTCAACATAATTATGGAGTGTGATTTATTTTCAACTCAAAATATCTTCAAACTAATGAAATATAAAGTTATTAGTGAAGAAACCCCGTCTGGATAACAGCAGACTGACTGCTCGTAAAATGTACGACAGGTCTGGACCACTCGTGAATTTTGTTCGTATCTGAAAAAAATCGTAGAATACGAAAACACTGGTGAATGCCACAAATTCTCCTAAACCACTCGTACGCACAATTTAAGAACAAATCTGTGCGTACGAACGGTTCTTACATGAGGCCCAATGTTTCAATAAAGACCAGAGCTCTCTTCCTTAAATAATTCCTCTTTGATGTCACTTCCTGTTTCATTTTGGCCAAGTTCAGAAGAAAGTCTGCCAGTTATGAGACAAAATTGGTAAAATCATGTGTATTATGTCAAGTTTCTTATATAGAAGTTTTCTTTGACTTTTTGTATTGGAATACGCATGTCACAGGCACTTTACAATGAGCTTAAAATGTTCCAAATAAAATATGCAGTAAAAGTACATAAACTCATACTGCTTTATTAAAATGTCATAAATACTGTGCACCTCCACAACTTTGCTCAGCATCACACTTACTCTGTGTTTCACTATAAAGAGGACACCTTTGAATTTGTTTATTGTGGTCACTATGTGCAAAAACAAAAAAATGTGCTCCGAGTATTTATCCGACTTTATTATCACGGTTTTAACCTGAAATGCTGCAGTGGGTTTCTGTAACACTGTGCCGCTACGTCAGCGTTCTCACCAAAAGACTCAAAGCTCTTCTGTAGGCTGATAACCGCTGACAGAAAAGAAAACCTGAACTCGTTCTGCAGACAGAGCAAAGCTCTGGTTGGGATTCGGTGAAAATGACGGCCGTATCTGCACGCAGTTTAAGACGACGGCGCGCCGAGGAGACAAACTGACAGAGCGATGTCCCGAGCCGTCGCTCACCGCCGGCTTCGAGCAGCAGAAACAAAAAAATCACATCTGATGATGGTGCATCCTCCACTGCTTTAAAACTACCAGGAACAAACACTTAAAGCGCGTCGGACTGCGTGAGCATCACTACTGACCTCGAGCTCCGTCTCACATCTGTTGATGTCGTCGGTGGATTGGTTGAGTTTCTCCAGTTCTCCCTTTGAGAGACAGAAATGACAACTTAGTACCTAGAGAACAACACTTCAGCATGAGAAACAAATTAAATATAAATGACATTAGCTGTTAGGAGGATTGAAACTTGTACAAGAGCAAAAATGTTTGTGTAGAGTTCAAAAATCTGTTTAAGCCATATTTATTTTAATAAAGCTGGACTTTAAGGCAGGATTTATTTAATAATAGATTGATATTTCTTCACTATTTCTATGTTTACTGATTTTTTTGGTTTCTAAGGCATCAAATTATAAAGACTCCCATGTTAGACAAGCCATATGATAAAGTTTTAACAAAACAAGCAAAAAGTCCAAAACAATCAATAGTTTCAGCCTCTCTGGGGTGATTTTCTGTTTTCACGTGACAGGAAATGAACAAATTAAGACAAACTGGACAAACCTGGCTGATAACATCAACATGGATATTAGAAAAAATTTATAAAAACAGAAAAAAAAATCATTGCCATCCAGACCAGTTCTTGTGAGAAACACCTCCTTTGTTTTTGGTGGAAATACATCAGCTGTTTTATCTCTAAGCAACAAATCTCTTCAAATGAATCTTTGACACATCACTGCATCTGTTTTTAGGCAAAAGTTCACAGCAGCTGCAGGAAACCGTCCCAGTCGAATGAGTCGTTTTACATACAGGATTAAAATTATAAAAAATAAATTTAAAGAAACGAAATTATTGTTGCTTTTAGTAAAAAAAAACAATGAGTGAGGTGAGACCATAATGACTGAATGAATGAGTTCGCTGTTGGCTGCATCAGAAGGCAAAAACCCGTTGAAATTAGTCACATTATTTTTATTGTTTTAATAAATAAACAAAATTTATTGCAATGAAAGTAAATCTGCAATACCTGTATCCTGGGGTCCACCTCCTCGTCTTCATACTCAGCCTCATCGTCCGACCTGTGCTCCTTCTCTAAACGGTCCATGGTTGGAGGTGGAGAGACGCCACGAAGCCGAACAAAGACGGGTCTTAGAACCGCCTGAGACTCCGCAGACTCATCCGTCTCAGCCGGACACCTCAGGCGTGGATTCTCCTTTGCTCTGCTCGGTCCTCAGATGTTAACCATTTCTTTAAAATAAGAGCTAGTGTTTTTTTTTTTTTACAGAAACATGCTCCTGGCTCCCACCTGCCTGACCGAGCTGCACTGTGTCTCTGTTCGCGTTGAAGTGAGAATGAAATGACCGGAGCTCCGCTCAGACCGTGAACGCCTCATTTAGAGGTGGACTGTATGACGGGTGATCAGTGCCGGACAGGGCACGTTTCACACAAAACTACAAAAACTCTGACATACATACATACATACATACATACATACATACATACATACATACATACATACATACATACATACATACATACATACATACATACATACATACA
>NW_013952701.1:48662-50053 GCF_001266775.1 Austrofundulus limnaeus
ATATATAATAGGACAAACAGTCATCTAAAACTATCAACACAAAATACTCGTATCAGTCAGAAACAGGCTTTCTTTGTGCAGCATCAACATTTAAATATTTTGCTTTCCTTCCTCCTCATTAAAGGAGACAGCACTGAGAGCTCAGAGACTGAGAGCTCTGCAGCCTGAGGTGACATTTTACAGGTTGCATAACTAACATGTGCCTGTTCACCTCAAAGGCAGATGCTGATGGAGCAGCTCAGACGCAAACAATATTATTGCATAGAAGTACTACACTGAAAAATAAAATAAAATAGACCTGCCTCTGACCTGTCATGAGGACTCTCTGCTCCATAGGAACACACACATTAACAGATAAACTTTTTTAATAATCAAAAAGGAACGTGATGTGTGCAGTTTGATTTAAACTTGTGTTCGCAGCAGGCATTTTCTTACAACCCAACTTGTTTCAGAGTATAGTTTGTGTCTTCTGCTCTGATATTCTGCACAGAAATGTATTGTTGCCACAGCTGTGGGACACAATGCATGCTGGGAAAGACAGATAACCCTACAATGCCAGAGAACATCAGCAGATTTCGTGCTGTTTGGGATCTTGGTGATTTGTCTGAATAACAGGACATGGCAAAGCTTTTTACAGAGGACAGAACAGTCTGCAGTGTCCTGAATCCCACCCACTCCCACAGCTCTCTGACCTCAGTGAAGCTGCTTGGTTAATAGCTTCCTGTCATTATAATTTATTGAAACTTCCAGACAGGAAGATCTATGGTCAGAAAGCCAATTGACATTGAAATATAGAGTCATGAACACGTAGAGGGCAAGATGGTCAATATAAACCTTCATGTTTCTACCTTTTAATAGAGCTGCAGTCATTCAGTGGAGAATCAATGACACAAAAATCAGCTATAAAAATGAAAATCAGGAGGCAGCTGTTTCTCAAAACAATGAAATCAGTATAGGATTATAATATTTTGTTATGATATATTTATATTTTCCTCTGTATTTTTTGCAATCAAACTGCACACTTTGTCATATTTAAACTGTATGGATATGAAAAGTTTTGGTTAAGTCAAAAGTAGTGCATGACTTTCAGTATTTGTATTTGGTTTTAGCTTTTGATTTTCTAATTTTAGCTTTTAGCCACAGTTTTGCTAACTTTAGCATTTAGTTTTGTATTGATGACTTTAGCTTTTAGCTACTGTTTAGCATTTAGTTATGTTTTGATGACTTTAGCATTTAGCTACTGTCTTGGTAAATTTAGCTTCTGTTGATGGAAAGAGATGTCTGGACCTCCCTGCTTAAGTTGCTACTTCCATCACCTAACTTTGGAAGAAGGAAGGAAGGAAGGAAGGAAGGAAGGAAGGAAGGAAGGAAGGAAGGAAGGAAGGAAGGAA
>NW_013952701.1:51086-54686 GCF_001266775.1 Austrofundulus limnaeus
GGATGGATGGATGGATGGATGGATGTATGGATGGATGGATGGATGTTTGGTAGGATGGATGGATGGATAGATGGATGGATGGTTGGTTGGTTGGTTGGTTGGTTGGATGGATGGATGGTTGGTAGAATGGATGGATGGATGGATGGATGGATGGATGGATGGATGGTTGGTTGGTTGGTTGGTTGGTTGGTTGGTTGGTTGGTTGGATGGATGGATGGTTGGTAGAATGGATGGATGGATGGATGGATGGATGGATGGATGGATGGATGGATGGATGGATGGATTTCACTCTTCACTCAGCACTTGCACTGCATTTTTGTAGAAAATGCATTTTCTTTAATCAGTTTTAGTTGAACAATTTGAAATATTTCAGAACGTCCAGCTCTCGTGTGGACGTGCCAGGAGAAGATACAATCATCAGATGGCAGACTGCTGAGTTTATCTTGATCTCAGACATTAAAAAGGTCCAGTAAAACCTGAGCTGTTTGGTTAATTTCTTCACTTTACTCGATTTGTTCGCTGATCTTTGCTTAGTGTTTGGGATCTTGGATGTTAAACCTCCTAATGTCCTCGGTGTAACCCTGGATAACAGTGTGAGCTCCATGGCTAAACTGTGAATTTAACTCAATATAGGCTGACTAACAGTATTTTGTGAGTTGTGCATTCCAGTCGCTGGTGGCATTCACAGCCGAAGAAAAGTCGATTGTGTTCAGTCTAACTTCATTAAAGCTGAGGCAGATGTTTAAATTTTCAGCTAAATGTCTGAATTGTATAAGGAAATTTATTCAAAGTTACTGGAGTACAATTAAAGGAAACTACAAGGAACCACTTTTCTATTACAGTTTTCTGTTTCACTATATAACAGATGAGAAATGCTTTAACTACAAGGAAAAAAACTCAACTTTGTAACATAAATTCTCTCAAAATGACATGGTGCTAAATTGTGTTTAAGCAATTAAATGCTTGAAAATAATTAGGACATCTTAAACACAAAAACTACTGGGTCATGATACTATCCCGATCAAATTACTCAAACATTAGCAAACCAAGCAGATCTTGAACCTGGTTATTATTTACAGCAAACCGTAACTGACTAGTGATGCCTTCTTGTTTGCAGCATGATTGTTGTGCTGCTCTGCACAGATGTTCGTAAGGCGAACAGAATGTCCTCCTCCTGTTGTCAGGAAGCAGACAGGAAAGCAAAGAGACGGGGACAGAGAGGTCAGGTACCCAGCCTTGAAACAAGGCCTCACTAATAAAGCACAAAGCTAAAATATAATGATGTCTCTGAGCTGTTGTGTAACACCCTGAACTGTGCACACTCACTGTCTGGAATTCTGGAACAAAACGTACAGACCTATAGAAAACTCACGTGTTCATTTAGTCTTCTACTGATTGAAAATACAATAAAAGTATTTATGCAGTCTATTTCTGCATAAAGTACCTGATAATTTATATTAAAAAAAAATAGACAGCAATGATGATGAAAGAAAAAAACTGATTCATTTTACATCATGTCTGACATGACCAAAACCATCTCCAGTGGCTGTTATCATATTTTTTTAACATGTAAATAAAGCATCAAATATATGAATGAATACATTTACACAAGACAGTCAGAACTGCTAAATCAAGTTTATCTCTCTTTCTAAAAAACATACAGTGATCTGTAAATGTTTATACTGTGATATACAAATGATATTAAAGCCAAAGGCAGTTTTGTGTTTGTGAATCAACACAACATGAAGCTTTAAGTTCACAAAATACTCCTACAAGTTTATTTCTTGTCTCTACTGTCAAATGAAACAGTTAAAGTATGACTTTACAGAGACCTGGTTGGATCCTATAAGAATGAAAAATTAAACACTGCTCTCTAGTGGCCAACTGCAGCTGGTACTAATGCTTTAAATCTGTACTTTTTTATATAAAAAAGTTGAATTTTTACTTTTGAGATACTCAGTAAAAAATGATCAACATATACAAAATTATCCGACAAGTACTTTCATTTTGAAAAGGTGAATTAAAAAAATAATCTTACAATTTAAAAAAAAAACCTTGATCACAAGAGCAATCTCTTTACACACATCATTCTGTCAGAAGCACCAATGGTTAGCCATGCTCATATGTCTAATTCCTTGCTTCTCCTCAGGTGCTTATAGGTGTATCTCATGTGTGATGGGTTAAATGCAGTGGATGAATTCCATCATTGTATGGGAACACATACAGTAACGATGTCAATATATAGCACATATACTTAATAAAAAAGTCAATACAATGCACTTAAAAATAAAAAAATCAAGTTTGTGTGAAAAAACCTTGACGAGAAACAGATTTATGTTTCTTGACTGATTTGTTTATCTTCACACGGACAACCTTTTCTCACAGATCCAGTGGAAATGTTGCTGATTGGTGCTGTGTGACCAGTTCCTCATGCAGGGGAGATGTGGGTCAATGTAAACATAACTCGTACAAGAAAGGGTTTTGCTGCACCAGATGTACATTAACACTAGAAAAAAATAACAATAAAACATTTTCAAAATCAGGATGAAATGGTCCTGTATGAGTTCTGTTGAACAGGTTAAACTTGTACAGAATCTAAAATACTTTGGTATTAAAATGTATGAAATTAATATTATATGAATGAATGAATTTCTTTATATAAAGGATGTTTTTATGTTTCTTTTATGAAGCATCCCTGAATGACTCTGATATAAGTATGAAACAGTAACTACTCATACATTACTGATCACTTTATTAGATTTAGCTGTTTTTGGAAGACATTTTTCAAGACTTTTAAGGAAGAACCATAAAAAAATTTACAGAGCTTTTATTTTATTGTCAGTAACTTAAGCACTTTACCTTAAAAAAACTAATAAAGTGTAGCATGAAGGATGAGTCATTTTACTATGAGCTCCTGACCCTGCATGATTTTTCTCCAACCAAACAAAAACTTTCTTAGAGTCTAATTCTACTCAAGCATTCATTAATCTCTCCTCTTCATGCAAATAATGCTGACATAACAATCTATTTAATCTTTTGTGATTTGTTATAAAAAAGACAAAATAATCATTATCATATCTGTGACAATATTTTCCTTTTGAAGTAATTTTATTTCAATTGTGTTGTGAACTAAATATTAACATTTTTATTCTAAAAAAGTTTTAAACATCAAGTCCTTTTCTTAACAGATGTATAACATCAAGTCTACAATAAATTTTACCTTTGAGATACATTACAAACCTTGTTGCTACGTCTTTCATCTTTGTATTTTTATTGTTTTTATTCACGATTGATAAATTAAAGTGAATTGTCATAAAAGACAAAAATTATTTCTTTATTAGGATGAGTTTACTGCAAATCTTACAATCTCACACATTGGTACATGAGTTCTGATTAAAATAGGGTGAATAAAAATTACCAGCATGATGCCCCCAACAAAGTGTGGTGGGCTGCAGGAACAGTATTGCCCTTTCTGTCCTGTACCCTTTCACTTACCACTAGTTTTTACTTATTGATTTTACCTATCAAACCAAAAGCAAAATTCAAAAAGTAATATTGTTTTTATTTATACATATTTATTACTTCTACTACTAATAATAC
>NW_013952701.1:54811-56662 GCF_001266775.1 Austrofundulus limnaeus
AATCAGACCTGTTAACATATTCTGTTCAACCTGCTCTATCTTCTGTCACAGGGCGAATTAACATAATTTCTTTCCTCCATTTTTGTCTGCTTAACCTCAATAGTTAGATAAAATATCTGTAATTGTAGTCTTGAAGTATCTCTTTGGTGATAAAAGCTTTAAGTCTTTGGTCCCTATGTATAAAGGGCAGTGGAAACAATGACATTTGTATTAAAACAAGCAGGAAAAGGGTTGTTCTAAAAGTATAGACAGAAAACTATTAAATCATTGGGGGAAGTTTACCAAGATCACCTTAAATAGTCACAATTTTCTCTCATGAAAGAGAGCACTTGAGTCACCTCCTGTTGTGCTGTTTAATGAAAATAACTGTTACTTTAAGTCCACCTTATTAGAAATGTATTAACACGGCAGGCTGCCATGTGGGGCACTAAGTGTAAAATGAAATGCTAAAAAATTTCACTAACATATTTTTCATTTTTCAGCTCACTTTTTAAGTGTTAGAAAATTTCCACTAACATTTTAATCTTATTTAGCTCACTGTTCTTGCGTTTAGATAATTTTTACTAAATGTTAAATTTAAATGTAAAAAACATAGATTTAAATATTAAATTCTAAATCTAAATGTTTAAATCTAAATGTAAAAGTTAAACCATACATTTTGAAGTTCACATTTAGGTGTTTTGGAATGGAACGCAACCTTTGCTGTTGGTGCTCGGCTCATGTTATGATGTCATCAACCTGAGACAATAGCAGCCACTAAGCACCCCAATACAGCTAAAGCTTCTCTATCTTTGAATTTACATTGTGGCTGCGTCCAAATTCAGAGGCTGAGTCCTCTGAAGGCCAAATGCGTCGGCCACTTACATCACAGCGCTGTGCCGGAGGCTGTCCAAATTCAAAGACTCCTTCAAAGCGGCCGACAAATGCGTCCTTCTTTTGCCCTGAACCGAAAGATGGGTCCAATGGATCCTTTTAGGCCCACCCTATCCCATAATGCGATCCCACCGGAGATTCTTTTCTGCTAGTAATGGCGGATGAAGCGAGAGAAAGGAGTTCAGTTAATCTAGCGATATACATTTCAAGCGGTTGTGTTGTTAATGCTTTTATAATTTCTTACATGTTTTTATCATTATTCTTGTCAGAAATGAAACAAGCTGGTAGTGAAGTAAACATGCAGCTGTGGCAGGTCCCTTAGTTCTTCAAATATTGCCTCTAAGCTAATTTTGTTGTTTTGTGATATTAATAATACTAATATATTAATATTTTTCTAATTTTGATTTAATTTTGCTTCTGTTTAGCATCGTCATGGTTTCTAGGTGACAAGATGTATGCCGGGGTAAGGGGGGGAGGCAAGATCGTCCACAGTCACAGCCACTTTTTTCCGGTGTTTGTGGTCTAACAAGGACCCGACCCACCTAGACCAGGTAGGCCAGGTCCTTCGGAGGACCCAGCCTCTGAATTTGGACACAGCCTTGAATTATCTTTAGCAACTTTAGCTGGCCCAGCGGTGGCTACCATCCGCCATTGGCTGTGTCCGAAACGGCAGGACGGGTCCTCCGAAGGCCGAATTTGTCGGCCGCCAATGTCACAGCGCCGCAAAGAAGGACGTCCAAAACCGAAGACTCCTCCGATGTGGCCGACAAATACGTCCTTCCTTTGGCCCGAATCGAAGGACTGGTCTGATGGATCCTTCCCCTTTTGGACACAGCCAATGGCTGTGTCCAAAACGACAGGCCGGGTCCTCCGGAGGACTCAGACTACCCGGTCGCGGCGGGCCGGGTCCTTGGTAGACCGGGAAGACCGGAAAAAAAGAGGCTGTGAATTTGGACGGTCTAGCCTCCCCTCCTTACC
>NW_013952701.1:57106-58928 GCF_001266775.1 Austrofundulus limnaeus
CTGGGCCGGGAAGGATCCATCGGACCTGTCCTTCGATTCAGGCAAAAGGAAGGACGTATTTGTCGGCCGCATCGGAGGAGTCTTCGGTTTTGGACGTCCTTCGTCGCGGCCGACAAATTTGTCCTTCGAAGGACCCGGCCTGCCGTTTTGGACACAGCCATTGTTGATGTTTGTCACAGGATGATGACATCATCCTGGTTATCTGATCCTAACTTCTGCTGACACTGATAGATACTATTTAAAATATAAATTCAAAATGTGTTCATTAAAACAATATGGCTGTTAGCTGTGTTCCAACAGTGAAGCGCAGCTTGAACACCGGCCATAACTGTAAGTTTGATATCTTGTAGGGAAGCTTTAGCTTCATTGGAGCGTCTCAGGATGATTATGTCATAATATAAGCCAAGCATTAACAGCAAAGGCTGCGTTCCACTCCAAAATCCCTAAATTTGAACTTCAACATTTAACTTCAACATTTAAGGTTCAATTTTACATTTAGATTTCAACATTTAAATGTTGGATTGAATTAGCTAAATGTAAGAACAGTGAGCTAAATAATGAAAAATATGTTTTAGAATTTTTTTAACATTTCATTTTACACTTGGCGCCCCATACGATGCCTCTTCTCAAAACAAAGCTGTTTGTTCCTCATTGTTGAAGACCCAAGAGCTGAAGATGTTGTCATGTTGAGAAAAAGCATAATAACACTTAAGATTACATTCACATGTGGACGCATTTGCTAGTGTCTGTGTAAGTACACTTCCCTTATGACTTCATGTCCTTTATGGTTTTGCTAACACATTTTTTTTCCCCACTGGTAATGTTCTAATTTTATGTGGCAAACGTCTCATAACAAAAACTACCTGAGGAAGTGTTCTAATAATGAGCATGAAAAGCCAGTTCTTTAAGCTACAAGTTTATACTGAGATGATCCAAACCTTTAGACAAAATGTCATGAACAAGCAAATTATCCATTTATTTTAACATCTAATTTTACCTTTAAACCAAAGCTTTAATTCTTCAATAAACCAAATAAAACAGTTGTTACTAAAGCATGGGCCAAGAACCTTGTTTGGGACCCTGAGATGATTTAAGTAAAAATAAAATTGTAAAATGACTTTAAACAACCTTGTGCAAGAATTGGAACAAAAAATGCTAACATGAATTGGAAAATAAATCTAATGATATGTATAATTTTAGGAGTTATTCTTTGACATAGATTTTGGTTCCCTCAAGAGTTCTCAAAATATTTTTATTGCAATTCTGTTTAAAGTTTATTTGGAACTGAGATCATAATTGGCTTGAAACTTTAATTGTTTTGGCTGTTGCTGCTTTTTTAGCTTTATGACCCCATTGAGCTCATGCAGGTTAAATATTCGCAACCTGATCCCGTTATGAAAGAAAATGGGTGGATGGATGGATGGATGGATGGATGGATGGATGGATGGATGGATGGATGGATGGACAGGGTAAAACCAAAACATTTGATAAAAAAGTATTTTTTGGTGCTGATGCACTTGACTCAAAGCAATTTGATGTAAAGAAAACTTTGCAAATTGTTGCTGGTTTTTGCTGAAAATGATCAGTTCCGATGTAAAGTGCACAGCTATGGAAGCTGAGAGCGACTGTTTTCTCATGATAAACAGAGGTGCCAAAAGTATTCACATTCATTACTTAAGTAGAAGTATAGATACTAGGGTTTAAAAATACTTTTTTGGAAGTAGAAGTATCAACTTGAGCTTTTTACTCAAGTAAAAGAATAAAAGTACTGGTTTTAAAACTACTTAAAGTAGTGGTTCTTAACCTGGGTTCGATCGAACCC
>NW_013952701.1:62254-65320 GCF_001266775.1 Austrofundulus limnaeus
GGCTTGAAGTTCATCCAGTTTGTTAGCTAATGATCTCACGTTGCCCATTAGGATTGAAGGAAGTGATGGTTTGAACTTCCTCCTTCTCTCTCGCCTCTTTGCTCCAGCTCTGCGTCCACGATGCCTCCTTTTCAACTCCTCTGGGATTTGTGGCTTCAGTTGATGTATTATTTCAGATTTTGCAATATTAATCAGCAGCTCCCTGTTGTAAACCACTCTGTTGCTGTGGTTATGCATCATAACAAAAAAGCAAAGTATAAAAAAAGTATTGGCAAAACCAATCCAGCTGCACAGCACCCAAAACACAAATGAACAGGCGTCCAAAAAAGTTACTTTTTCTGCAGAAAGGCAGGAATGAACGCCTGAAAAGAAAAGAAAATCTCAATAAAAGTAACAGAGCTACTCCAACGTGCTGCCACCCTCAGCGGCACAATTCCGGAACTTTTATATATCTTTTTATATTAATAAATTAATCTTTTTATATTACTATAAATTGGATTATAGTAAAGTAGCTGTAAAATAACAGTAAATTACTGTTAGGAGCGTCACCCGCATTATATTGTTATTTTACAGTTTATGTACTGTCATTTATTTTAACAGTGTATAACGGTATTTTGGATTATAGTAAACTACTAGTTTTGGTGTAATTTATCAATTTGCAAAATAAAGAGAAACTTGCAAATTCCCACGAATCCATCCAATTTTACAAAATAAAAAATAAATCAGATTTTTTTATTCACAGAACAAAAGGACAAATTTCTTAATGTCAAGTTTTATTACTAACACTTAAAAATGGTTGCACTGCAGCATTTTACTATCGCCCATACGAATAATTAGAGCCTCTAAAACAAACAACAAAAGAGCAGCACAATGTCACTGGCAAATGCTACAATTCACTCACAAAACAATTCATTGGGGACACATAATCCCACCTTCTGAACTTGTACACTAAAGCAGAAGTGCAAAACAAGCTCACAAACAAATGTCACTCAAAAATGAATCCTGAGTTGATTGATTAACAGATGCAGCAGCCGACAGCATTTGAAAAGATTCTAACAGATATTGGCGGGACTTGTAAGCGGTTTTATTGTTCCCACATTTTGAAAAAAATACTGCATTATGCTGTTAAATATACAGTTAACTACCGTTACTGCTCAACCAATTTAATTGTAAATTAACATTAGGTGTAGTCATTTAGCAGTATTTTATTGTTATGAAATATGATACTGTAAAAAATCCAACATAAATTTACGCAAATCTGTTACAGTGTTTCTTTCGCTGTATCTCTTGAATTAGTTGCCGTTTCTTTCGCTCTATCTCTTGAATTAGTTGAACCACTTGATTTTTCTCTTGAACCACTTGATTTTTCTCTTGAACCAGTTGATTTTTCTCTTGAACCAGCTTGTCTTTGTCTCGAGTTAGTTGCTGTTTTTCTTGAATTAGTTTTTGTTTCTCTTGAACCAATTGATTGTCTCGAGTTAGTTGCTGTTTCTCTTGAATTAGTTGCTGTTTCTCTTGAACCAATTGAGTTTTCTCTTGAACCAGCTTGTCTTTGTCTCGAGTTAGTTGCTGTTTCTCTTGAATTAGTTGCTCTGTCTCTCGCTGATTCTCTTGAACCATTTGATTTTTCTCTTGAACCAGTTGAGTTTTCTCTTGAACCAGCTTGTCTTTGTCTCGAGTTAGTTGCTGTTTCTCTTGAATTAGTTGCTCTGTCTCTCGCTGATTCTCTTGAACCACTCGCTGATTCTCTTGAACCAATTGATTTTTCTCTTGAACCAGTTGATTTTTCTCTTGAACCAGCTTGTCTTTGTCTCGAGTTAGTTGCTGTTTCGCTTGAATTAGTTGCTGTTTTTCTTGAACCAATTGAGTTTTCTCTTGAACCAGCTTGTTTTTGTCTCGAGTTAGTTGCTTTTTCTCTTGAATTCGTTTTTGTTTCTCTTGAACCAATTGATTATCTTGAGTTAGTTGTTGTTTCTCTTGAATTGGTTGCTGTTTCTCTTGAACCAATTGAGTTTTCTCTTGAACCAGCTTGTCTTTGTCTCGAGTTAGTTGCTGTTTCTCTTGAATTAGTTGCTCTTTCTCCCACTGTTTCTCTTGAACCAATTGATTTTTCTCTTGAATCAGTTGACTTTTCTCTTGACTCAGTTTCTCTATTTTTTTAAGATGATTATTTTCCATTTGACGGGGCTGATCTCGCTCTAAAATCAGAGCTTTGATGTCATCTTCCAGGCAGGAGACATTACAAGCTGAGACATTCAACCCATCAGACATCCCAACTAGAAAAAAGAAAAAATATATTTGTTGTTTTATAATAGATTTAAATGGTCAAATTCTTTAGAAACCAATTTTTGACTTTCTCACAAGAATCTGAGATCCAACTGAATAGACTACCAAAAATGAAACTATGGATGTTTAACAATATTTAGTATATAATCCACCGTCTATCTACTCCTACTGTGTTTTGACCAGTTTAGGCTTTTGAATTTAGGAGCTTATCTTGTAAGTCTATAACCGGACAAACACAAAAATACAGATCGTGCAACCTACCAGTGGTGGGCACAGTCCCCCTAAAGCACTAAAGCACTAATAGGGGAATTAATTTTCTGATTAGTGCTTTAGAGCTTTTGCTAATTTTTTTAATTATTAGTGGATTAATTTATAGCCAAAATTTAGAAGCACTAACTGAGGTCTACAAATGTTATTGATCAACGTTAATGCTAACAGCTGAGGGTGAAAGCTGTCACACATTTTGTTCATACGTGTCACTAGGTGACAATATATTGTCAATATATGAACCCAAACACAGCTGTGGAATGTCATTGATAAGTCTTAAGAGAGCAACATGACAATATGTGACTCATGTTGTCTGTTGAAGAATGTTCATGGGTTGACTGGGTTATTTTAGTGCTTCAGAATTAACTTTTGCTAAAACTTTCAGTGCGTTAGTGCTTTAGAATAAGGGGACCTTAATATTTGAGTTAGTGTTTTAGGGCTAGTGGAACAAATTTTTAGATTAGTGCTGCCCACCCCTGCAACCTACATACAAATATAATCACTAACTAACAT
>NW_013952701.1:65610-68440 GCF_001266775.1 Austrofundulus limnaeus
TAATAATAATAAAACCATCAGGATTTATGACAACTGTCTGTTGTCATCGCTCTGATTTTGTGACACCAGGGCCCCGTTTCAGAAGACAGGCTTAACAAACCCTGGGTTAACGCTGATTCTCTGAATCAACTTACCCTGCTCACTCAGGATTTTTGCTTTCAGAACAGATGATATCAACTGGATAACTTAATTCTGAGTCAAGTTACCCCTGAGTTAAGTTGGAGCACAAATCCCTCATCAATGGAAGTCAAATAACGCGATTCACCATGGCAACAGGAGAAAAAAAGAAGACCGGAAGTCCATTTATCACGCTGGATCTAAAAATATTAATGATGGCATATAGAGAATACCAACATATATTTAAAAAATGAAATTAAAAAACACAGTGCTGTTGCTGCTGCAAAACAAAATGAGTTGTGCAGCAGATAATTGCTGATTAAGCCAATGTGTGATTTCACAGAAATCTAAACTTTTATTCTTCACAATTATTCAAGTGGATAAAAGGGTGTGTGTGTGTGTGGGGGGGGGTTTCTGGTGACATTTGGGGGCAATTTTAAGACAAAATTCCTACCTTTGGGGACAACTGGTGCATTTGGAGACAAAAGTTGAGTCCCCATTTGGTTTAAATGCCATTGGTGGGTTGGGGGGTTGGGTTTAGGACCAAGGTGTGAATTGTGTTTAGGTTAGTTTAAGGGTCAGGTAGGTACCTGTGAGGTTAGCTTTAGGGTTTGTGGTCAGGGTTAGGCTATACTTCTGTAAGTGTTATGGACTAATTATCTATCTGTTTCACCTTGACGCTGTCCAGTACTCATATATCTTATGATCAATGTCAATCTGTTTGCCCAGACGTCAGGACTCCGCAACGGACTGACCTCTCTTGTCTGAGTAGGAAACTCTTTGGGCTACGAGCCCTGTCATTGGCTAGCCAGTTACAGTTGGCGATCTGTGATTGGTTATAAGCACGTCATATGATGTTATCATGATGTATATTATTGGCTGCTTTCCGCTGACGCGTCAGTCACAACTCAGCCGATTTCCTGATCGACTGACAGCTGGGTTGTTGCTCAGAATTAAATCATTTTTGACGACCATACACGCAGACTTTCTGTGCATTTATTCCAACGTGTTTCTGCATTCTTGGTAAATCATTTCCACGACAGTAACAATTTAAGCCTTTGATCATAACATCACAAGAGAGAGAAATGTAACTTGAACATTAACATTTTTCTGCCTCTAAATCTTCCTGTGAAACAGCTACAAGCTGAAGGAAAAGATTGAAACCTGAGCAATTAAAAACATCTGAAAATTCTCAGATTTTCATCCAGAAATGACAAGACATCTAATCTTGGTCTTATCACTCTCTCCCGACATACATTTCTGTGGATTATTATGCTCCAACATCTACAGGCTCCTTTAGAAAAGGACATGCGCTGCCTGACACTTTCCTCATGCCAGATCTCAGCTTAAAGGTCAGACTAACTCAGGATATGTTCCAGTAATCCTGCTACAGAGTAAGATGTGGGGGTAAGTTAACTCAGGATGACTGCTACCTGGCTTTCTGAAACTGAAAACTCAGGATATGTACATAGTCACCCCAGAGCTGACTCAGGATTTCCACTTATCCTGCTTTCTGAAACGGGGCTCTGCTGGACACAGTGTGTTGATGCTCACCAGAACGTTGCCGAAAATAAACGTTGAGAGTTATTTGTGTGATGCACAACAAGCCAAAACTGACTCCAACCAGCTGGAAGACTTTTGATCTTCCTACAGGAAAATAAAGAAATACAACAATCAGACACCAAAGGTCAGTTTTAGAACATAATCAACTTTTCATCAGTTTTACTTGTGAAATACAAAAAGGCAGCTGGAGATAAAGCAGCAGAGTGCTGTCCTCTCTCATTGTCGGTTAAGTAGGAAATCCTGTCAGTTTTTCTTTATTCAAGACAAATAACTTCACACTGCCATTAATTTGATACAAAACTCAAATTCAAAAACTTTGCAATAAAGAACATACAAAAATAAATATGTACAAAGTTATAAAGGAACAGCGTCACATCATACAGCACGTTCTTCAAAACTGTCAGGAAAAAGACAAGTAGTGCATTAAAACAAAGTCTACAGATTAAAATCTAAAGAAAATGAAATATATTATTAAATCAAGGTCAAAGTGAATCAGCAAAGATCTGATGTCAGATCTGAGAAGAACATCTGATCCTACAGTTGATCCATGTCAGCTGCATTTTGGCTCACAGCTCTTTGGGAGTTATCTTATTGGAGCAATTTTGACAGTCAAAAAGTGTATTTTTTTTTTCAAAATTTTGTAGACAAAACCAAAAAATAAAACTATTTAAATTTAATCCTTTAGCCATTGAGTAATAGGCAGGCCTCGACACGTTTCATCCCTTGTGTCTTTACTTGTTTTAACTTCTACGTTAGCTGAGTCAACAAAGAATAAAACTAATCAGAAAATGGTTCAATTCAAGAACATATTCAGAAAGAGTGAAAAAGTAGCTGAGGTTAAAATGGAAGCAACATGAAAAGTCAAGAAGCTCAGTCCTTTCAGACACTCATGTAAAATAGATGGTTAAAATTGGTCAATTCCTAATTCCTTCATGAATCAGCCCTGAATGACTGATATGAGCACAAAACAGTAACATTACTGATCACTTCATTAGATTTAACTGTTTTTGGAGACATTTTACTAGACTTTTATGGAAGAACCAGAAATAGTAATTAGAACTTTTATTTTGTCAAACACTTAAAGCTAAAAAAAAAAACAAATGAACAATATTTATAGAAAAATGTAAAGTTTTTTCTTATTGATTTTACA
>NW_013952701.1:68638-69826 GCF_001266775.1 Austrofundulus limnaeus
CTACTACTACTACTACTACTACTACTACTACTACTACTACTACTACTAGTAGTAGTAGTAGTAGTAGTAGTAGTAGTAGTAGTAGTAGTAGTAGTAGTAGTAGTAGTAGTGGTAGTGGTGGTAGTAGTACAAGTATTACATAAATAAAAATAAAGATAATGTAAGAACATCTTACCTGTGGAAAAACTCTGTTTAACCTGCTTCATCCTTCTGTCATAGGGCAAATTTTCATAATTTCTTTCCTCCATTTTTCCTACACCGTCTGTCTAAACTCAATAATTAGATAAAATATCTGTAATTGTAGTCTTGAAGTATCTCTGTGGTGATAAAAGCTTTATGTCTGGTTCCTTTTATAAAATATATATATAAAGAGCAGGAAACAATGATGTGTTGAAACAGGCAGGAAAGCAGTTGTTCTAAAAGTATAGACAGGAAATGATTAATTCACTGGGAGGAACTATGAGAGCATCTTAAATATGATCAAATTACTCTCTTAAAAGATAGAACTTGAGTTACTTTCTGTTGTGTTATTAAAGTCAAAAGTATTTGTCTATTTGTGTATAAAATAAACAACAAAGAACAAAAATAGACAGTAATGATGGGCAAAAAGATTTTGCCCATCATCATTACTTAATTTAGTTCCTCGTTTAATTTCATTGGGCTGTTGTGTTTCTGCCGACCTTTCTAGTCTTACTTTTTTTGTTCCTCCTAACACTTAAGTAAAGCAAAGCAACATACTCATGTTCTTTGGTTAAAACACCTGGTATATTGCTTTGAATTTACTCAACTCAGTTAAGTGGAACCAGGTAACATAACGTGGTTAAGTAAATCCAACATTTCATTTTTTACTGTGTAAGTTAAAGGCACAGTGTGTAGGATTTTGTCAAGTCTTTTAGCCGAAATTGAGACAATCACTAAAGACAATAGTAAAAAACATGTCTAATCATTGCAGACAAAGACCTTGTTTTATTATTTTTACCTTATAAAAAGCTGTTTATATCTCCATGGTCGCGGGTCGCCACACAGGCAGCCACCATCTTGCACCGCCATCTTGTCTATGAAGGCTCATGAAGGACAGACTGCGGTGGCGGCGTCAAAAACTGTTTTAGTTGTAATACTATAAATGTAATATTTGTTGTCTGTCATTGTAGCTGGGATAATTTTACTTATTAAAGCTCATAATCTTAC
>NW_013952701.1:69866-78640 GCF_001266775.1 Austrofundulus limnaeus
TTTTGACACCTGAGAGACACCGTAGCAACTCCTTTGTGTTTGGAAGCAGGGGGTGGGGGTGGGGGGAGGACCAGGAGATTCAATCACTCAACCACTAGATGTCTCTGAAAACAACAAATCCTACACACTGTGCCTTTAAAACTCACCACGCGCATACACTCTAAAAAACAGATGTTGGATTTATTTAACCATGTTATGTCAAATGGTTCCACTTAACTGAGTTTAGTAAATTCAAAGCAACATACTCATGTTCTTTGCTTAAAAATTGGGTTTATTGCTTTTGATTTACCCCACTCAGTTAAGTGGAACCAGTTTTGACATAACATGGTTAATAAATCCAACATTTCTTAGAGTGTACATGTCAACCCCTTCGGTTGTTTACCTGTATAATGAGCCTCATCAATCCATAATTTTAGCAATAAATAAATAAATAAAATAATCCCTATTAACACACGTGCATGTTGGGGGGACTGGGGGGTGTACAGGCGGACTGTCGGCCACAGAGATTTAAGGAGGAAGAAATTAGGAGGGGAGAACTTATTTATAGTGGCAGAGCAGGTTGGAGGATGGTTATTTGATGGTATTTATTGTTTTTTAAAGGTCCTACAGGCTCTGAAATCTTAAATAAGTTTGAAATTTTTTTAATCTGTAAAACTTAAAAAAATCTGAGAGCTTGTTCTGTTAACATCAGTATAGGCCTACCTGCAAAATGAGAAAAAAAAATTGCAGACAATACGTATACAACTTGACATGCTGCACTTGCGGAACACAGTGGGACAGGAGAGACTGAGAGGACTCATGTTGTCCATAAAGAATAAGATCAAAGAAAATACAGAGCATCTCGGACGAGTTCTCGGAGCGCAAGGCTTGTCATTTGCAAGGTCATTTGCCCCGCACAGAAAGTCGGAACACCGGCTCTGATTTGTTCTGCTAGTGGCCATGAGTGACCCAAAACAAAGAACAATTTGTAAAAACACATAACAGTTTAATCTCCCACAAATCTAACCAAACAGATTTTTTATTTTGTTTTATGTATTTATCTTTGCATTTTATCTTTAGTCTTAAAATCTGACATTAAAAACCCGATGAGGAAGTGAAAGAAGAGTATTATCATTTTGTATTTGACCTTTACAGTCTGTATAAAACAAGGTGTTTTAATAAAAATTAAATAAAAACTCCAAACTGAATGAGTTCAGCAAAGGTGACTTTTAAGACAGCAAACAGAAACAGCAGATCAGAGGAAAGAGTAACTGTAACCTTTCGGTGGTCGGAGAAAAAAGGAGGTGCTGCTGTGTGGCTGAGCAAAGGGACGAACATTTCCCACCCACACATCGACAGACCCATTTCCACTAAAGCAGCCAGCAGAGGTGATGCATTACAGTAAATGTGACAGCTGAGTCTGACATTACTAACCTTTGCTGTAACACTTGTCTTAATTTCTTCTTCCTTTTTTTAGTGTTTAAAATGGCTTTCTTTACTGGTCCTGCAGTGCTGCTGTTGATAACTTTGAGTCTGGTTTCAGCTGATGATACAGGTCAGTAAATTCATGATATATAACCTTTAAACTTCATTTTCTAGATTAAAGAAAAGTATTGGGACTTGTCTCTAAAATCCGAGTCATGACAATAATTTCTAATTAAATGGAACAAAATACATTATGGATTACTAAATAAATTTAAAATAGTTTTGATATGTTAAAATCAAAACATTTGATAAAAAGTCATATTATTTGTGCTGATAAACTTTACTCAAAGCAATTTGCAGTTTGAACTAAAGAAAATGTTGCATCTTCAAATTTTTGCTGGTTTCTGCAGAAAAGGATCTTAGAAACACAGAAGAAAACATATAAATGTTTATAATATTTGGGTAAAATTACAAATCATTACAGAAGAATTTTTTTCGACAGATTCACCTTAATCAGATGTCAAATAGTTCCAACGTAAAGTATATTAAAATTAAAAGACCTTATAAAATGTAGTGATTGATTGTGTATTAAATTGAAAATCTTAATAAAATTACTTCAAAGTGAAACAAAGGTACACAGGTAGGTTTAGCATGAAATTGTATTTTTTTAATCACATTCTGTTTGTGACTGTGAACAGAGAAGACCAGTTCAATTAGGATATCATTTACTTAATCTTGTTAATTAGATTTAATTTTCCTTTGGTTGTATGACAAACTCCACTACTTCACCTCACACACCGCTGCAGTGTCTCCAGCCCAATAAATCCAGACTCTTGCATGCAGCGTCTGAGTGAAGGTGGTCTGGACTTTGTGAAGAAGGGTCATGGTATCAGAGATGCTGTAGAATGACAGAACACCTGCCTTGTGATCCCAAGAATACTGCGATTTTAGAAGACTTGGGGCCTGGGAGCAAAAGTTTCTTCTTATAGTGCTTGAAATAATAGGTAAGGTCGAAACATCCAAGCGCCCATGATTTGTTATCATTTCCAAAGCAACTTTCATGCCCACTCTTGCTTCTATCCTGGTATGCAACAGCTATTGAAACCCCCTGAGTGCCTCTTTCCACCTCCCAGTAATAGCGCCCAGTCAGACTCTCTTTGCTCGGAGCCTGTAGCCAGTCGGTGAATCTGAGAGGGTGACTGGAATATGGCTGCTCTCTTTCATCACTGTGACTCTTCTGTTGCCTTCAGACAGTGACGGCCACATGTCGACAGTGTTGGGATCCTGTGTGATCCGACGAGAGTGCTGTAAAAATGCCTCTCTGGTCTTCGGCCCTGGATGTGGCAGTAAAACATCTACTTCGACCACCTTTAGGGACACTTGTGGCCACTCGTCAAAGGAAGAAGATTAAAGGAGAGTGAGTCTGAATATTCCCTAATATATCCTGATGCATCTCAGTAAACCAGGTAAAAATTCAAAAAGAAAAAAAAAAGTATAGGTCTTCCGGACGGGTTCTTCTCCAATGAAACGTTTCGTCTCTCCTCCAAGAGACTTCTTCAGTCTGAGAGTTTTAGGCAAAATTCAGGCTTTTGTGATGCGACTGATACTCACATCACATGGCTATCGTTGACACCTAATTAGCACTTATTGTTAACAGGGGGTGGAGTGATACTGGCAATGGCCGCGCTGTAGGAGGTGGACAATTTTATTCCCTAATATAATTTGACAGCGATGTGTAACTGTGCAAAAACTGGATGTGGTCATTAGTAAATGTGAGCTGCTCCAGTTCAGCATCTTTCTCCATCAGCTCAGTTTCTCTTCAAGCTCTGATCCGATGAATTTCTTCTTCCTGTCCTTTGTGTTCGTCTGTGAGGCACAAAAAGCAGACGGCCTGTCGATCAGTGCCGCAGAAAATCTTCATCTCCTCCTCGTGTTTGGAGCAAAATTTCTCCCGTAGGTTTTTCAAGGGCTCAACCAGCTTGTGTTTTTTCAAAAGCTTGAGAGACGAAGTGAGGCTGGAGGTGGAGCTCACAGAAGGAGACCCGGCACACCACACAGGACTTGAGAGTTTTGAGCCTTCGGTCTGTGCATGAATCACAGGCCATGTCTTCATGTTAGATCCCCTGTAGCAGCTTGAAGGCTGGCTTTCTCTACATCAACAAATACAGCACATTTACGCCCCTTGTTCAGAGAAAGAACTGTAAAAATTCACAATGATCTTCCTCTCGTCTGATTCAAATACACCTCATGCAGTAGAAGTGGCTGGAGGGAAATGTTTTTAGATTCTTTAGAACAGTGGTCCCAAAACAACGGCCCACGGGCCGGATCCGGCCCGCCTCCCCATTTGGTCCGGGCCCCAGAACAATACCAGAGAGCATTTAGGTTTTCTTTTCATATATGTGTATTTATATTTGATTATAAAGTTGGACTTTTGCAATAAAATGTTCCTTAGTTATGAACTATTTTCATTATTAACTATTATTAGTTAGTTACTATTTCATACACACACGCATATAACGTGACATTCTGTTCCACCCTTCTGCGCGGTCTGTGCCCCTATAACCCCAGAAAAAAAAATCCTAAACCCGCCCCTCTCAAAGAGAGAACGGAATAATGGAAAAAAGATTAGGAAAGAGAAAAATTGATTCAGAATGCAGTTGACAAACGATTATTTTTTTGTTCATCTGTAAAGAGGCGGTGGCGGTATTCAAAGAATACAATCTGCGGCGACACTATGTATCCCTTCACAAAGACAAGTATGATAGCTTGCAAGGCCAAATGCGAGCAAACAAACTCTCAAAGCTAAAAGATGGACTGTTAGCTCAGCAGAATACATACTGTGAAGAACCCAGAGAGCGTTATTTGATTGCGCTTTCTGGAAAACAATATTTTTTTACATTTAGGCACTCCTGCAATAGTCACAGTTTTTCTGTTACAAACTGACTCCGCCCCTCCACCAGAGAAGGGAACAGTTACGTGGCCCTTACAGGGAAAAGTTTGGGGACCCCTGGTTTAGAAGATCCGAACAGAACTGCTGAGTTCTTATTGATCAGACTGCAGAGTCACTTGTAAAAAAGAAATGCGGAAATCAAGTTATCTCTGTTGTGAAAATGGGATTGGTTGTTCAGCTTTATGACATTATTCCAGTGAAAGGAGTGGTTAGGACTGTGTCTGCATAGGAGCCAGCTTTGTGTGGACATGCTCATACAAACAGGAAAGTAAAGAACAGATGGGTTTTCTGCACTGTAAAAAAATAACTTGTGAGATTTACTAGAAAAAAAATCCTCGTAACAATTTGCACTTACTTTTGTTAAGTAAATTTAAATGCTACAAATTCATGTAATATTTATTCATCATCATGTAGTAAAAGTTATTAAGAATATGGTTAAAGATTTGTGAATAAATCAGGTAAATTTTATTAAACATTTAAAAAAGTGAAACTCACAGGTCTTATTAATGACTAGGCCTACCACTCTCACTTAAGTTTACTTCTGCTGAACGGTTTAACACAAGTTTACAAATAATGAACACACAAATTAGAGTAACACAACAGACTAATTGCTGAAAAAACAATGGGCCTCATGCAAGAACCGTTCGTACGCACAGATTTGTTCTTAAATTGTGCGTACATGTGGTTTAGGAGAATTTGTGGCATTCACCAYTGTTTTTGTATTCTAAGATTTATTTCAGATACGAACAAAATTCACGAGTGGTCCAGACCTGTCGTATATTTTACCAGCAGTCAGTCTGCTGTTATCCAGACGGGTTTTCTTCATTAATAACTTTATATTTCGTTAGTTTGAAGATATTTTGAGTTGAAAATAAATTACTCCATAATTATGTTGACAATAGGCTATTCTGCTTGAATTAGAGTTATAATTTTAAATGTAATAATTTAGACTAACAATATAAATTGTCCGTCTGTCCGTTTTCTGCTGCTTATCCGGGATCGGGTCGTGGGGGGCAGCAGGAGACCCCGCTCTCCCCAGCGACACTTTCCAGCTCGTCCTGGGGGACACAGAGACGTTCCCAGACCAGAGGGGATACATAATCCTCCAGCGAGTCCTGGATTTTCTCCAAAGTGCCAGACTTATTTTGAAATCATTTTAAAATGCTTATTTCAGAACCGCAACTGAGACCACCTGCGACCGCGCAGGTGGGGTGGGGGTGGGGGGTACGGTGCACAGCGCTGCCGCTTCTGAATAAATGAAAATGATTTAACACAGTTGTTTATACTTTTAGCAGCTCTTTTTATTCCACAGCTGACCTGCTAAAAATGACAGATTTTCTTTTCTGGATCTCTGACAGACGGACTTCAATCTCTGAACTCGTAAAGTTTTTCTTTTTAATTTTCGCTGTCATTTTCATGAATGAACACTTCCTTGTATCTGAGGCAGGAAACAGCCTTATATGGTGTTTTTGGGGTGGTAATTATGCTAATCTCCTCTCGCATGCACGAGCAGCTGATACGAACAGGTGGAATTCATTTACACACTTTTCCTGAAGATAGAAGAGTTTGTTGAATCTGACGTGACATGTTCGTACGAACCATTTGTACGAACAAAAGTAAGAGAAATTTAGGATAAGAATACGAACGTGTTCTTGCATGAGGCCCAATGTAACCAATTCCCTAAAATGATTTAACAACAAACATGAATCCTACCCACAATCCTCCACTGCAGTCACATGACAGCCAAACACAGCAGAATGCTACAATATGCATTCCCTGTTCCCCGACAACTAAATGTGCATGCTCCCTCAGTTTTAGCCTAGAAGAGTAGAAGTTACTTAATATATTCATATTTATTCATGTCCAGAAAAAGCACTTACATATTGGTACAATAATATTAGCATTTACATTTTTGTACAGTATCATTGATATATAATATAATGCATATAGTTTATTTAATAAGTTCTAGTAGTTTGTAAATTTTGACTTTTTTTGGTAAAATTTAAAAGAATAATTAAATAAATGTTACTACACCCAAAATTCATCTTTTTCAGTGTGTTGTCAGAAATGTTTGGAAACGAGTCAATATAAAAGGTATGATTAAAAGTCCATGAAAAATCATTATTTTAATAGATTAACCCTGTCTTTGAGTTTATTTTAAATCTGACATGTGGAACTCATTGCAAAGTCATAAAATATAGACAATTTATTTTTCTCATATCAACGACTAATGTGGCCTTTAAAAATCTGAAAGCAAAGTCTGTGACCGAATGCCAACTACCACATGTTTGTTTACCACCATAAAGAGTCGAAGTGACAGAAAATAGGTCAAACGCGAATATATTTTTCTTGGTAAAATAAATTTACTTGAGTTTAAGTGACTAAATAATAATAAAAACTTTTGTTTTATGTTTTCTTATGTTGTAGATTATTTGGTGGTTTTGTACCAGCAGAAGACCATCACTCCTGTCATAGGCTCATCAGCCACACTACTTTGTGAGGCTGAATATGACCTTACAAAATGTGGATTGGTGCACGTGGTTTGGTGCAAGACGAGCCCAAACACTGAGCTGACAGACCCCGTCAAATACTTCACCACCGTCAGCGAGAAAACCACTGAGAACAACAAGAGGCTTAGAAGGGTCGTGACGGAGATCCTCAACGTGTCGACGGGGGACAGCGGTCAGTATCAGTGCAAAGCTGAGTGTGAAACCGGAGAAAAAGCAATGGGACATTTCATCACCGTCAATGTCAAAGGTAGGTGTTCACAGAGATTCCAATCTCCATTAGTGAAACATCACTTTTTGTTTTTGTCGTTTTAGATAAAGAAGCAGAATTGTTCATCCTTCGGACACTGCCTTGTTTTGATTTCTTCACCTTGTTTTTTTTTCCAGGTTCAGCCTGAGCTCTACAAAAATAATGAAATGGATTATTTTACTATTTTACTACCTAATGTAATGTTTTGCTTGCCTTGTGACTAAAAAAAAATATGCATTTGTAATCTGTTCATTAGAGTAAGTTATCTTCTGAAGTTTTGAGTGAAAAAGAATCTTTTCATCTAGAAATTAGTGATAAAACATTTTTAATTGAAAAAGTGTAACCATCATTAGTTTCATAATGTCATTATTATAGAACAATGCACTATGCTGCACGTGTTATATACAAATGAAATTCAAATGTTGTAAGAAGAATAAATAAAGGGTATTAAAACAAGCTGTTTGAGCTGAAAATTATTTTTCTTGATTTGCCAAACGGTGCTAAAAGTTTTTTGTTGTTCTTAAACTATTTTTTTATATTTTACTTTGGAACTTGCAGTAAACTATTCAAGAAAATGCCTGCTTTAAAGGCCTGCACTTTATTAAAAAAACATACATCACAAGACTTAACCTTGTGTCACCATGCAACTTCAGCTGGTGCAATGTGGCACAAAGGTGTTAAAAGCCAAATAAGTAAATAAGTAAGTAAGTAAGTAGGTAAGTAAATAAATAAATAAATAAGTAAATAAATAAGGGACAAGACTGCAACTTATCTATAGCACTTTGAACACTATTGTTGGCCACTATTATCAGAGTGGCCAACACAAGCCACGTGTTATTAAGTTATAGCAGAATTAAAGACCCAGAGTAATGGTTTAAAATATGCTGCTGTAAAGTTAGATCATTTTATATTATAGTATTTACTAGTCAGTTTGAGCTGACAATACCAAAAAATAAATGAATAAAATAGAGATGAAAATGTTAATAAGATTCAGTGGTAGCTGTCCCTGACATTAAACCTGCAGATGTCTTCATCAACATGTTTATTTGCTCAGAAGGTACCTGAGCCAAACCACAGAACAGGAAACTGTATCACTGTGCTGTTTTGTAGTTTTGGTTTAAGTGGCGTACACGAATATTACGTGCAACACGTTCCCATGATACTGAATCGTTTTTTCTGAATTGACCTTTTTAGAGAATGTGTGCACATTATTATTTTTTGATGCACTTGCAGCATTGTCCAGTAGTTTTATTCCAAATAGTAAAAGAAACCAAACAGGCAAAATGCAACAATTCCTTTGCATAGATGACTCACAACTATTTTAAGATTTAAAGGTTTTTGTTTTAAGCAAAACATCTGACAGAACTTCTTAATTCAAATTTGCTGACAACAGTAAACTCAAGCTTACATCAAACATTTTGTTCATGTTTCATTATTTAAACGGTCTTGGGCAGATGTTTTCTAAAGTAGATACAGCGGGTAAAATAAGTGTTGAACACGTCAACATTTTTCTCAGTAAATATATTACTAGAGGTGCTAATGACGTGAAATTTTCACCAGATGTTGGTAACAACCCAAGTGATCCATTCATACAAAGAAATCAAACCATAAATGTCCAGAAATGAAGTTATTTGTAATAATGTGGAATGGCACAGGGAAAAAG
>NW_013952701.1:79991-81531 GCF_001266775.1 Austrofundulus limnaeus
CATTATCACCTCTAGTAATATATTTACTGAGAAAAATGGTGACATGTTCAATACTTATTTTACCCGCTGTAATAGAAACTTTACTCGCTTTAAATAAAAAGGTTGCTGAACAGGAAGCCACATTCAGAGCATGTTCCACAAAACATAAAGCCCTCGCTGCTTCACCACCGTGGACTTTTATCAGAGGGGTCTACGCAGGAACATAGACAGAAATCATAAAAAGAACAATGATTTAGCTAATTATTTAGGTTTATGTCCTCCATTTCAGCTGCATGTATGAATGTCTAAAACCAGTTACGTTGTTTATGATTGATCTTTCTATCAAATACTAAATTTTGGATTTAGAGCAAATAGTAAGAAACTTGACACCTGCAGAAATTGTTTAACAGTAACAATTGCATTATTTAAACCTATAAAGTAGTAGCTTAAATAATACAAATTAGTAGGTGTAGGTGTTTGTAAGACTTTAACATTTGAAATCATATTTTGAATTAAATGAACACGGTTTACTGATTCTGTTGTGGGTTGGCATCAGCGCCCTCTTCTGGCCAACCTGAATAACATTAAATAATTTACTGTCTTTACCTATTTCCTTGCAACAAACATGAAATCACATAACTTTTGGTTTGAAAATGAAAAAAATATTGATTAACACTAAGCCACACATAAAACCTTCTAAATGTATTTATTTTATTTTAAATAGTCAGATTTTTTTTAATTAAGGCTCATAAAACTCCACTTATTTTGACAACAAAAAAGGTGAAACATCATCCAGAGAGTCATATGATACAATACCATTCAACGTGCTTTTGTTAAAATAAACAAGTGAAGGTTAGGAAAAAGCATTAAAAAATAGTAAAAACAACATGATGAAAAACTTTTTCTGTACAAATGTACCTGCTTGTTTGCTGAAAAAATATTGTTTGACAGCTTGTGCAAGCAAAACTCTTTTTCTGGTAGGAAAAGAGCCCAGATTTTATGATAAAAAAATACACATTACCTACTTTTGCTGTCCTTGCAATTAGAACCTGTAGAATATAAACACACAATCCATCAGGACTTTTTTTGCCTTCCAGATAAACCAAACATTTAGAATTGAATGTCCTGATGCATCTCAGTAATCCAGGTAAAAAATCAAAAAGAAAAAAATTGTATAGGTCTTCTGGACGGGTTCTTCTCTAATGAAACGTTTCGTCTCTCCTCCAAGAGACTTCTTCAGTCTGAGAGTTTCAGGCAAAATTCAGGCTTTTAAGCCCTGCCTCCATGTGACTGATACTCACATCACCTGGCTATCACGTGATGTGACACATCACATGGTTAATTAGGTGTCAACGATAACCATGTGATGTGAGTATCAGTCACATGGAGGCAGGGCTTAAAAGCCTGAATTTTGCCTGAAACTCTCAGACTGAAGAAGTCTCTTGGAGGAGAGACGAAACGTTTCATTAGAGAAGAACCCGTCCAGAAGACCTATACAATTTTTTTCTTTTTGATTTAGAATTGAAATTTTCAGTCATCCAGTCGCAGCTCAGTCTTCTGT
>NW_013952701.1:82008-95442 GCF_001266775.1 Austrofundulus limnaeus
GCCATGTGATGTATCAGTCACATGGAAGCAGGGCTTAAAAGCCTGAATTTTGCCTGAAACTCTCAGACTGAAGAAGTCTCTTGGAGGAGAGACGAAATGTTTCATTAGAGAAGAACCCGTCCAGAAGACCTATACAATTTTTTTCTTTTTGATTTAGAATTGAAATTTTCAGTCATCCAGTCGCAGCTCAGTCTTCTGTCGTCTCACATCTTTACAAACACGGGAGCTGAAAAGTAAAGCTCAAATGACATCAGGATCTCTTGACGAACTTGCTCTGTAGGAAGACCCTCGGAACACAAAGACCCTCCTTCTTGTTGACCGTTTCCCTCAAGACGTACTCGTTGGCTACAGATTCAAAGCCTACCTCCTCAAACAGCTTGGCCAGAAACTCTGAAAACAGTTACAAAAAGCGTAGAAATGTTTAATCTTAAAATATCTATATTTTAGTTACTGAAGCCTCTTTTGTGTTGCCTAAACAAACACAAAAAGACTTTACATGTGTACATGTGCTAACCTTTAGAAAAGAAGTAAGACCTTGTTCCATCCTGGCGAACGTAGAAGTTTTCTCCCAGCTTGCTGCCAGCTTTAAACCGAAGCATGGCATGGTCATACAGGCCATAATCTCTGAACAGGATTATACCACCAGGCTTCAGCACCTGAAAGTCGGTTGCATTACAGTTGTCTAAAAGCTTACCAAAACAGCTGGAAAAGTCAGTATTACAAATAGGGCTGTTCTGATAATAGTTTTTTGTTTTTCAGACCACATAAAAGTACGTCAGGTTGAGATGTTTGAAATTATTTCTTAAAATTGGCTAAAATATCTCACATACAGTTGATTTAGTTTGTGCCTACACATGAGGTTAGAAATTATTTCTTAAACTTTAACCAGAATAACAGAAATCTTTCAAACATAAATTCAAAGATTACATTTATGTGTATGCACAGGAAATGATGTTAGTTTTTTTCCAATCCTATCAAAGTAGTCTACAAGATCCTACAATGATCCGTTCACCTTGCCGACATTCTCCAAAGCCAGCTTCATCTTATCAGGATGGACAGCTGACAGAACAAATATGAGAGTGACAACATCCACGTTGTTTTCTGGCACATTTTCCAGCAAATCGTCTTTCGTTAAGTCACACTGGAAGGCACAGCAGCGCTCAGGGCAGTAAAGAGGATTTTTCTGTAAAACAAAATAGGGTAAGCTAGTTGTACTTTCAACATTTTAATGTTATCCTTTATTTTAGGAAAGTAAAGACCCACCACACACCCATGCAATCAAACTACACTGACGTTTAAGCATAATACATTCACCTGTCGACAGGTAGATTTCTTACTTTGACAAATTCAACAGCCCGGGGTGAGAAATCGCAGGCGTAAACAAAGATGTTGAGGTCATCCTCCAGTAAAGGGAAGATGCAGTTTCCAACCCCACAGCCAGCCTCCAGCAGAACCAGCTTCTGGGACTCAAACTGCAAACAAGCCAGGAAACAAAAACAAGACATTTAAACGAGTCTCACAAACATCATGTGAGATTTTGGTACTCTACGAAGAAGCAAATCGTTCTGGGTATTTTAAAGAAAGCAGATGTAAAGAACTTTTTATTTTGACAAAAAGCTTATATGCCACAATGTCTCAGGCAGTTTATACTTCCTCTCCTGTTGTTGTCAAATGTCATTCATTTGCTTTTTTCAGAATAATCTGTTTGCTCACCTCTCGACATGCTCTGAGCTCGTCAAATTCTCTGGTGGTCCAGTGTCTGTCCTTAAAGAAATTCGTCGTGTTTCTTTTGTAAAACAAGTCCCAGTTTTTTTGAGCTTCTTTCTCCAACTTCATCTGTTTGAACTCGGACACAAGAGTCCGCTCACTGCTCAGTCTGTCCAGCTCCTCCTGGCTTAAATCTCTGACGGTGGAAGTCTTCGTTTGGTCGCATGATTGAACTTCTTCTTCCTCTTTGGATTCAACGGTGCACTTCTCATTTGTTTGCAGAGCCATGATATATTTAACAAGTCATGAGTTAATTAAACTGCTTATTTATATTTACGTTTTAAATGAAATGACTGGTGACATGTTTAGTTTTTTTGGTTCGTTAGCAAAATGCTTCCGTGTTGCGTTTACCATTTTGATTCTTGTCAAGCGATAAACATCCAAGACTCAACTGTTTGAAATTTAAATTGTAAAGTAACATTAAACCGCAATAGTATTAAATGGTAGTGTTATATCAAATCATTAAGTATTTTCAGAATTTTGTTTTACTCAGTAAACACAGCACGACCAGCTTGTTGTCGGTGGTATTTGACCGTCGGACCAAAACCGGAAACTCGCAGTCGAGTCGAATGACGAAAGCCATGTTTTGCTAAATGTTAGCCATTGCAAGCTAACTTTGTTTGCATTCAGACTCTCTTTTCCAGTAACCCCCTATTTACCTCGGCGCTTCATGGGATTAAATTTAAATGTAAATTGTAAGCTATTTTTAAAGATACGGAATCATGAACGGGAGCACGAATCCGCAGCTAGATAAAGAGGAACATGTTTTAAAGCTCGGAGAAAGCTTTGAGAAGAGGCCAAAATCTTCTTTTCACACTATCAGATGTGAGTGAGAGACGGAAACGTAGTTAAATAAACTGTTAATTTAAAGTTATTAAGTCGCATAAATGTGTCTAATGTGAATGTTATATATTGTTGTAAGTTTATAAATGCGATACAAACATTATAAAAAATAAACGACTTATTTTTTTCCCATCAACTAGAATACTTGTTGCATAAAATGGTCCTAAACAGTATTAATTGTGAGAAAATGAATTGAGTTCATTTTTAAACTTCTTGTATAGGACTAGAACATTTTATAGAACACGCCCTAATTATCACTTTAGGATAAGAAAGCACAAAACTAAGTTTACTGTTTTATTTAAAATAGGTTTTGTGTGTGTTGTATGATACTCTTTCATAGGAAAACGCTGTTTATGTATATTAACTACATAGAGGTTTTGAGTAACAGTTGTTTACTCTATCAGCACATAGTTTATGTTGTATTTACAAACCTTTATAAAGGCTCTACAGATTCAACTTGTTCTGGATTTTCCACTAATATGGAATTAGGAGAATTTGGCTTACTGAGGTTGCTTTTTTGGATCCTTATACTAATTAACCTGATTAGAGTGTAACACCAGCATTTAATAAATTATCACAAGTCTGTAATGAGCAAAATTCAATAAGCACCTGACTGATGCCCCACTTTTTATTTTATGCTTTCTTTTTCAGATGACTTCAAACCGGCCTCTATTGACACGAGCTGCGAGGGAGAGCTCCAAGTTGGGAAAGGAGATGAAGTTACTATAACCCTACCTCATATTCCAGTAAGAATCTCAGAAAAGCAGGTGTCACAAAGCCAGACCTAATTTGTGTTATTTGGCTTCACAAAACTTAAAAGACCTGTTTGAGTTAACTGAGAAGTTGGATTATGATTATGATTGGACTACTAATTTTCTCATGATAATTTGACATCTCTACTTTATTTGTGAATCTTGTTTGGCCAGGAGGTCAAAAATGAATTTGGATTTAACAAATTGACACTAAAAACAGGCTTTTTTTCCCTTTAAATGTCTTTTTTTTTGTCTTTTTTCCTCTGGGTTCAAACATGTTTAAATGCGTCCCATCTAAGCTGATGTGCAGTTTGCATTGGGGTTAGACAGGAACACTACTGGCTCACTTATTATTACTCCGTCTGGAAATACTTTGGCTGTGGGGTCTGGGTTTAAAATAGGGATGTCCCGATACCACTTTTTCACTTCTGATACGATACTGATATTACAACTTTGAGAATTGTCTGATACCGATATTGACCGATACTGATATTGACCGTTACCATAACAGTACAAGTCACACACTTTTACCTATTTTGTAGTGTAAAATCTTAGAAAAGTCTTGATCAGGTCAAACAGTGAAAAAGAGTAGGTATGAGAAAAACTGACCCATTTATTTTTAACCAATGGATGACATACATTTTAAACTGAAGAACATTCTACAATNATACATTTTAAACTGAAGAACATTCTACAATTTAATAAAATAAATAAAATAAATTAGAAGACCCTGAAAAATAAAACATAATAAAAACAAAATGTTATTTTAAAGTATAAAATAACAATTCAAAATCACTTTGGTTATTGTTTTACTACCTGTCAGCCTGGTGCTGCTTTATGGTGAAAAAACTGAAGGTGGGGACAAAACAAAACCCCACATTATTGTCTGTTCAAAGGTAAGAGTCCACAGCTCCAGTTTTACTGACTGTAACTAAAACAACGTGATCATTGCACTTAATCTTCACTCAAACAAGTGTGTAAACAGATTAAACATCACTCTAATAACAAGAGCAAAAAATAAATAGTAAGAATTAATCAGTTATTTAAATTCATAGCTACTTTTCTTACTGCTGCATTTTCTGAGCATCATGTGGAGATTAGCCTCTCGCTTCTGCAGGGAGCAGTTTTTATCACTGCTCTCATCATGTCGCGCTTATATTTCAAAACAAAAGCTGCGCTCTCCTTTCTTCTGTCAATCAATCCCAGAGCTAATCCACGGGATGTCAAAACTGTAAGCGTGCCGGTTTAAAACGTTCACGGTTCTGTTCCCCCTCTGAAAACTTGTGCATGACAACTTTGCACTTAGCTTCAACTCTGTTTCTGATGAAAATAGAAAGTTCTGCCGACATTCTTGCTAACTTGTTAGCGCTGCATGTTGTTGTGATCACGTGAGCGCTGCATGCTGGATCCAAGCGCTGCTGGATAGAAACACTGGAGCGGAGTCAGTGGACTGCTGGATTGAACTGCTAATATCGGAGCGCTTATATCGGACATTTTTTATGCAGGTCGATAAAATCCGATACTCATTTTTTGGCTGAAATGGACCGATATCAATATCGGATCGGGACACCCCTAACTAAAACAATATTTATTATTTTCAATATTCTCCCAGGGTTCTACGCCTCCAATGACAGTATTTAAAGGGAACAAGCGGCCATATCAGAAGGACTGTGTGCTCATCATTAATCATGACACAGGAGAATTTGTACTGGAGAAGCTCAGCAGCAGCATTCAGGTCAAGAAAACAAGGTGAGAGATCTATAACAAGGAAAACCCTTGGTAAATGTTTTACCACCACAACCAAGATGGTGTTTTCTTTATGGTACATGAGCAGAAAACATTAATATTTGGTGATGTGTTTGTAATTTGCAGAGCGGAGGGCAGCAGTAAGATCCAGGCCCGGATTGAGCAGCAATCAGTTCGTTCCTCCCAGCCCAGCTCTCAGTTCCGAGCCCCAACCAAGCCCGGTACTGGGATCAAAACATCCCCCTCCCAATCTAAGGACAACCCTTCCCCAGAGCCTCAGCTGGATGACATCAAAAGAGGTGAAATTCAGCCACACTCAGGTTCCATAAAACCATGTGTTTGTACACAGACCTGAACCTTTAAAAAGTAACTTATTTGACATCCTGTATTTGAATAACTGGATCAGTAAGTCTGGAATGATGGCATTGACCAAGCGAACACTGACCTCGCTGACTTCCTGTTGCTGCGAACAGAGCTGCGAGCGGAGGTGGAGGTGATCGAGCAGATGAGCAGCAGCGGCAGCAGCAGCTCGTCCGATTCGGCCAGCGCCTCTGGGAGCGGCGACGACAGCAGCAGCAGCGACGGGGAGCACGATGCCCCGCGACCGCTCAGCCAGACCTCCCCCAGCCGCACCCCCATCGCCAACGGAGGAGGAGACAGACAGCAGGGCAACAACCAGCTGATGAACACGCTCCGTAAGTGTCTCAAGTTAAAATATGAGAGGGAGTTCACTCACTATAATTCTTCTTCTTACTATTAGAATACATGTGATATAGTTATCCATGTTTTTGTCATGTTACTAACTGAACTAATACCCGTCACTAGTCTCTTGGTTTCTGGATATTTTAAAAAGTGTAAAAGTTAATTATTTTGTCTTGTAGTTCTATACTAAAAATGTATTCTTTCACATCTTTCTGTGTTTCTCGTCTCGACAGGAAACGATCTTCTGCTCAGTGAGTCAGGCAGCGACAGTGATGACAACTAAACTCTCCCGGTCAGTCCTCCACAATCCTCCTCCTCCTGCTTCATTTATTTCTTCAGTTGCTGTGAAAGATGACCTAAGCTTTATTTTATTTTTTGGTTTGACTTTATTTTTTTACATTTTATTTTAGTATAACCTCAAAGATGGCCAGGCAGAAACTTTAGGATAGTATTTTTATTAGATGTATATTTTGTTTTGTATAGTAAAAGAAAAAAAAAGTTCTACTTGAGGAATTTGAGATTGAAGATTCTATTTAGGTTTCATACATATTTTAAGTACTTAAAGACACTAGTTTTATTTGCAGAATTTATTCATTGATGGCTTTGTTTGCAATTGTAAGGTTAAGAATTGAACATCTTAGTGCTCCTCACCTTTTGTCAGAAAACTACAACAACACCCTGCAAATGACAAAATATACAAGAAACATCTTAAAAAAATGTTTTTTTATCTTCATTGACAACAGAAGCTTTATTTTATCAAACCTATTTGATTCGTTTTGCTAATGTCTGGGTAATGTTTGGTGTGTTTTATAGCAAATGTGAACTTGATCTAAAACCTAGCAACTAAGCATTGATCTGTTCTCATAATAAAAATGATGATAAAGGATTTTAATCAGCTTTGAAAACCCTTTTAATGGCTCTACATTTTGAGACAACATTGATAAATCTGACTGATCCCAGGTAAAGTTGGACTGAAAAAGTTAAAAAAAATGTTTTGCAAGAGTGAAGCAATTACTTTTCCTGCCACAAGAGGGCAGAAAAGACTCATGTAAAACAACACTACCATGTACTCATTTAGCATTAAAGGAACAAGACAGCAGTGACTTTAATGACAATATGATTCTGACTCTGAATTCAGCATTTGTTTAGTTTCGAACATCTGAGAGAACTGTTACTTTTATAAAAGCTGTGCTGTTTACAGCAGATACTCACTTAGGTCAACTGTCTGTCATCTAGAACCAGACAGAACCTGTTCAGATTGGATCAAATTTTCTCTGAAATGGCAAGAAACTTAGGTCAGAGCCTAATGCTGCGTTCACACCGAACGCGATTTCAGCTTCAAAATCGCATCCAACGCTTCAAGTTGAACGTTTGTGCACTTTGAGGTCAGACGCAGGACAGCTCTTGAAGCGCTCGTACGGCAAGAGCCTCCCCGCCCCTCCCTCCTCTGTCGGCCTGTGTTTAATGTCGGACGAGGAAGTGGCTTTGCTTTATTTACAGAGAGCAAGAGCATGTCACGTTCATCAGATAATTAATTCACCAGATAATTCAGAGACATTCTGAGTTTCATCACCCAGGAGCTGTGGGAGAGGCTCACAGCTCGCTTTCAGGACTATTTTTGTCCCGAGTCCAGTCTGATGAGCCGCTGCCACGCATTGGTGAGGATATCTCTGTCAGGACACCGACTGCAGCACTCGATTTCAGCTAAAGAGCTCCTCTCCATCTGTTTCAGGTTAGTGGACATCATTCAGTAAACTGTCCCGTCGGGAAATATGTCGCTACGTCACACAGTGGAGTCTCTCTGATTGGTTGACGCGGCGCGTCGAGCTGCAAAAGTTCAGATTTTCTAACTTCAGCGATTTGAGCATCAAGCACGTCAAACGCTTAGATCGTTCAAATCGCGCTGCTCTAATCGCGCTTGAGGCGCCGCAGCACTTCCCGACACTGATTGAAGCGCGTCCACCATAGACTTTGCATGTAAACCTGATGCTCCTGATGCTGAAATCGCGTTTGGTGTGAACGCACCATAAGAATGTAAACCGCAGCTTCTGGGACAAGACAGAAAACTGTCTATCCTGTTATTTCGCTTAATTTTTGCTTTTACCAAATAAAATCACCTGCCTCATCTTAGGTAGAGAATTATCAGTACTAGTTAAGACCCAGAACCAGTACACGACAACTGACAATTTAAGGTTAAGTAAGAGCTTTTGATTTGAAGGACTTCATGCAGTCATTTATGTTAAACTTGTGTTTTTTTTAAACAAATTCAGTATATTTCTTCTACTAAAGTATAGAACCTGACAAGGCCTTACAGCATTTAAAGTTTAGAAACGAGAGTGAATGTAGTATTTTTAGAAAGCCAAAGAGTTGAACTCATGATATTGAAGATGTGGAATGTTACACAGGAAATTCAGTGTGTATTTGTTTTTACTTTTAATGGTTTTCTTTTTAATGTACCATAAAAAAATAATATCAATTCTTTTACCTTTTGTCTGCAGATAACTTCGTGTTTTTTGTAATCATTTGGTTTGACAGTATTTTAGTACAATATTGCACTTCTACAAGTAGCAGCTTCAGACTTCCCAGACATTTTAAATACCTACTTTGATTTTAATAGAGAATTAAAAAAACAGTAACTGTTAAATTTGAGTGAGTTGTGATCATAGTTGGAAACTAGTAGTAAGCTTTAGATAAATTTAGGGGAATGCACAAAACATAAATACTATGTACAAAACAGGTGGTACAAACTCTCACAAAGTTCTCAGTGCTGTTTGTTTCCCAGTCTATCTGTGTCCATTTGGTTTTGACTCTAACATTGATGTGAATGCCAGGATTCAGGTTTTTACAGGCAGATGTTTGGATTGTAAAAAAAATTAGCAGTTTTTTCAGTTTGTCCATCGGGGCTTAGAAAGATGACATTTTGGCTGAACTGTGTAAAAATGTGGACATTCTGGTAAAAATATTTCTTAATTATATAAATGGTAAAAGCTGAAATAAATGTCACATGGTTGCTCACTTTCACTTCTCTGTATTTCCTCTGAAAAAAAAAAAAAATCCAAGCATTGATGTGAAAGTTGTTGCCTCTTGAAGAACTCTCCTTTTAACAAAAGGAGAGTGACACCTGGATGGGAGAAAAAAAAGAAACAAGTAGTTTTCTTTGCATTTGAGAACTCACCTTTTAACTTCCTTTTCTGTTCAGTCAGGACCCTTCCCAAGACTAGCTAACTGTATTTTTAGTTAAAAATTTTGACTTTGTTACTATTAAAATAAAATAAAAAAAATACTGTTTTAAAATTGAAACAATAATGGTTTAAAAGTATAAAAATCTTCCATCTTTAGGCTGATCCTGAATGGCTGCACGTCCAAAAAATGAAGTTATTTATGGGATATTACCCATTTGACATCAGCTTGTATTGATTCGATACATCAGCATTGATGAACCGCTTATGCATGTTTTCCCACTCGAGTATTTCTCTTAAAAACTGTCAAATTTTTGCTGCACAGTTTTGTTGTTTTTTGGACTTTGTTGTATTTGTCACTTTGGTTGTCTTCCTTTTGTTTTAGAGTTCTGCTTTTATGTGAACATTGTTTGTAAAAATTTGAAGCTAATAAAAGTTTGCAAATGTTTACAGTTGAATGATTTTATTATGGAAGTGTTGATTTTTCTTAAGATTAGTGTGCATACAAAATAGTTTTGCAACACTTGCATCTTCTCAGTAATTTTTCTGCAAACTGCAATGGTCATAATAGATTTTTTTCTTTTACCGTGTTAGAACTTCCTGCAGCTTTTGTGAGTTTTTTTTCTTTTTTCGTACGAAATGTTAAAAGTGCTAGAACTTGGCAGATGATTGCTATAATGTAAAACGTTCATACCTTTTGATGTTCATTTTAGTTATTTTTTGTCTCTTTAAATTTTCTTGCTCATTTTCACATTCATGTGCTTTTTTATTTCATTTCATTGGACCCTTGCTTTCTTCCAATTACGTTATTTTTATTTTACGTTTTATCTGGAGTAAAAAATGTTCAGCCCTTCAAAGAGTAGAAACTTCAGTCAAAAATAAACTTCAGGAACAGATTACATTGCTAGTTTTAAATAATTGTCTTCAAGTGAAACATGTTTACATGAACACGCTCTAAAACAACACGTACATTGAGCATTAATACATTACAGTACTTTTTACCAGCAATGGTGCAACAACTGAGTCACATTTGGGCATTTTTACTTCAAACAGTAACACAACATACACAACAAATACATAAATAGCTTTTGTTTCCCTTTAAATCATTTAAAACAATTATATTCATGATTCTGGCTCTTGCTACAACATGTCAACGAGGGATATATAAATTAACATCTGCAACAAATAATAATTAGAGCAATAATAATAATATAAAAGCTATCCTGTCTCTCATATAAATCTGATTAGCTTACAGTATGAAATGATGGAATAGAGATCAATCGAGCAGCTCGATGCATCAGAGAGTTCCTCTACAATGACATTAATCTGAGCACCATGTTGGCTCTAATACGAGTCCTCTGGTCCAAACCTTTTCCTGGAGGTTCATAGCAACAAGTTGAATGTTCCTTAGATATGCGAGGTCTTCAATCTTCAGATGGGGCCCTGAGTTTTCTCTTGAGATTTCAGTTTTTCCTCAAGACTAAAAGCACCCCCGTGATGTAAACTGCTACTGTCAATATTTGGCATCACAAATATCACGAGGACATCGCAGGCTGATTGTTGTGGTGACGATCAGCTTCCCGTCCGTTTCCCTTCAGCCTGTCACCATAGCTCAGATCTCTGAGGCTGAAGCCGCTGCAATACGTTTCTCTGCAACAGCGTGGACCCTGAGTACCTTGGTGCATTTGATCTGCAGAGTTGAGACCTTTTAGTGTCCTTAACACTTTACTTCTTGGCTAGTTCGCCCTCAACTTTGAACACTACAGACGACCATCCCTAACCTAGCTCCCCTTCCACCTGAGAAACAAGGGTCACCGTCCAGGGCAGGTCGTGGGTTTGATGCAGTGTCCCTGAAACAGTACCAGGTTGGCAGGACAGTGGCAACCGGCCACACAGGGCTTATGACACGGTCCAATCTCATTCCAGTTGTCACAGGTTTTGGTGCATCCTGGGCCGCAGGTGTCATACACAGCGTCGTGTTTACACTGGGTAGCTGGTGGGAGGAAAGGGAGAGCATTAAGAGAACTGGATCCCTTAGAGTGGGAACAATCAGACTGGGAGCATCATGCAGTGCCCACGACTTCGCAGCTTGTGTCACTAACCCATACAGACGTTGTCAGGCTTCCACAAGACGGACACACCCTCCCTCTCACAGGCTCGGCTGTAGGCAATGAAGGACTCACAGTAGCAGTTTTTATGGACAGGACACTCACACATGTCTGTCACACACGACCTGTAAAAAAGCAGGTTTTTGATTTAGTTTTAATGAACAGGATTATTAGTAGCTATGGATAAATGCACTTCACACTGTATCTATCAGGGTAACTTTACTCAGTTGAAAAGTTAAAGTCGCTAAAAAACTAATGATATTTTGTGATGGACTATCAGGAGAAAGAATTATTACTGGACTTATAAATAGTCCAGGTTGCGGGAGAACTGTTGCCGCTTTCTAGCAGTCATTGTGCAAGAGGCGGGACTTAAGCACATTAACCAATAAAAGCATTGCTTTCTTATAATGTTAGGTATGTTTTGTACATTTTGAATACCAAACATTGTTCTCACTTGTAGAAAGAACCAAAGTCAACCACACGATGGCACTTCTGAAACTCCCACGACTTTATCTTCTGGCATTCCCGGTGGGCCCGGAGTTTGACTTTAACACTTCCAGGGCACAGGAGGGACGTCGGCCTGCGAGGTGGATGTTGCTGGGAGCAAAGTTCATTTCCTTCGACTTGCCAAGACTCTGCAAACTCGTCCACGTCAAACTTGAACTGGCCGTCGCCTCCCATGGTGTCGTCGCGCTTGTGCCCATTGTAGTTCCCACAAAGACCGCAGAGACGGCCACGCAGGTGTGGAGCTGCTACAACTTCTACAAAACTGTCACCATCCCATGTGATCTCCAGACCTGGTGACAGAGTTGTGAGGAACACAGCTCATTTAAAGTTAGGTACCAACAACGCATCTTGAAGACAACACATTGTGTGGAAGTAAGCAAACACAGATTAACTTGATTACAAACCAGCAATGGTGGTGAGCTTGAGTAGGTATCCATCCAGGTCAATGTGCACCCCAGGCCCGTGGTAGGGCAGGGCGATGCGAGTGCCGTTCCTTCGGATCGTCAAATGCTGGTGAAGGCTGAGGATCAGAGACCCAAGCCTTATCTCAACAAACTGAGTCCAAGAGAAAGAGCGAGTTCGCCGAGCATCATTCTTCACTAACACCTGAAATTAAGTCAACAAATTTAAGCTTAGGCTACAACCATTTATTATAAAACTATATTATTTACATTTAAATAGTCTATAATATACAGTCATTCATTGCATTATGTATACATGAAGCTATACAGGTAAGTATTTTCCCATTTCCCTCATATTTAACTTTGATTATGGAGATTTCTAAACTCTGGTACCCAATTGAAGACTTTTAACTAACTCCGTCCTACCGTGAAGCTGGAGTCTGGGCTGTTGATGTTGTTTCCTGGTTCTCCAGGTGAAATCCCACCACAGTCACGTGTCAGCACATATTGACAAGTTCCCTGAAAGTTGAAGGTCCTGCCATCGAAGGTGTTGTAGTGCGGGTCGCCAAAGACTGTGCACACACCTGGTTCTGGAGAGGGACGGAGGCAAACACAAAGAAAACTTGGAAAAATGTGGAAAGATAACAAAAAGGCTAATGACATTTAAATGTACAGGTTTTTAAACCGGTAGAGTCAATGCCTGTTGAACTCTAGCAGCCAGCAGCAAAAACATTATTTATATAAAATGCTAAAATATGTGGCACCAATTTGACCCGGTCAGAAGTGGAGCCAGCATCTGTGTGTGGTAAAATGTCTGCCTTACCAAATGAAACTAAACTTTTTATTATGTACAACTGGGATTTATAGGGTATTTGTAGTCCTGAAATAGACCACATTGGGGATTTCCTCTGCAGTCTGAAGCCAAAGTAAAAGGACCTGAGGGGAAACCACAGTCTGGACTAAAATTCATAAAGAATATTCACCCAAAGCTACCCAGGACCAAGGTTTGCTTTCACAATTTTTTTCTTATTTTTTTTTTATTTTTGGATTAACAAGTCACGGACCTTGACTTTTTTTTAAAAACACATTTAATAGAAATAGTTGTTTTTCTACAATTGTGTGCTGATATTTTTTTAGATTTTATGGGGAGGGTCAACTTAAAAGCTAGTTCAGGATTAAATGAAAGTTAGAGGATACTCTGAAACAGACTTACTCACTTTCAGTGCAAACTGGACAGCAGCCGGTTCTGTTCAGGATCTTGTTCTGTGAGAAACAAGCATTGAAGGACTTTCAAAGAGACCTTACAAAAAATTCGAAAAGATAACAGAATGCTGAATAATAAGTGACAGAAAAAAAACTACAATTTTGCAGACTTGCTGACAATGCAGGTCACACAATACTGACACGCACCGAGGACAATATACTGTAC
>NW_013952701.1:96076-98113 GCF_001266775.1 Austrofundulus limnaeus
ACACACACACACACACACACACACACACACACACACACACACACACACACACACACACACTTGTACTTCTACCTGACTGATGAGCCTCACTGACAGAAAGCCGTCCTAAATTTTATTCCAGCTGTCCAAAATCCGGCATTAATCTAATTCGAACTTGAAGCACCTTTGGAAAGTTTTGACTTCCAAGCCACACGCACTTTTCTCCTGACTTTTCCACACACCCGCCACTCATCTGTCAGCACATGCAGACGCTCTCTGTACACTCAATATACGCTCCAGAGTCCTAACCTCTACACAAAGGGCACCCTTTGAAGAGGGCTGCCTTTAGACACACAAGAGCACACACACATATAGACACACACACACACTCTCTTTCAAACGCACACGGGGACAGAGATTGGTTTTCAAGGACCTAAATATAGGGCACCTCTTCTCTGCTGTCGCTCAAACGTAATACAGACAAAAGGCTGCTCGGAGACATGCTGTCTCCAAAGGAGACCCAGACACTCTGCTGACCCGCTGCTGACCGCAGCATGAAGGCATGGGTGAGAGTGTGTGTGTGTTAATGTGTGTGTATGGATGAGTATATCGAGTGTAGTGCGGTGACCTCTGTGTCAGGGATGAGTCATAGTCATGATAACTTAGGACAGGTGTGTGAGTTAGCATTCTATATGCTGCTTTCAATTAGTATTGAATAGAAATGGCCTTATTTGTCCCACAAAGGGGAAATTCAGGTGTCGCAGCAGCATCAGAAATATAGGTTCAGATAAAAAGTTTGTTGAAAACATGTGTAAAAAAACAAGATTAACACTAACAACAATACTACTACTAATAATAATAAACTGTCCAAGATTATAACAAAAGATGTTGTACAGCTAATAAAATAGAAATAACACTCAAAATCCAAGTGATGTGCAATTAAGTATGATGACTTTTTTCAAAATGTACATAATGCGTATGTGTATTGATCTTAAAAATATGTAGATTATTTACAATACAGTAGGTTGGTACAGAAAAAAAACAGATGTGCAAAAACAACAGAAATGTAGTTTGAAAATGAGTGCAAATGATCCATATACAGTAAGTACATAAAGTTCTAACTTTTTTTTTTTTTCATGAAAAAAAAAAATAAAGTTCTAACATTGGTGTTAGCTGGTTTAGCTTTTGGAAATGTTTCCAACAAACACTGCAGAGAAATGCATTTCCTGTTGCATATGAGGCAATAAAACGTTGAGGGTCAACAGAAGTCTCGCCAACTCTGCAGCCTGGGAAGTTTGTGCCAGATTTTATACTTTGATGTCAACCTGAAGGCTGTGAAAACACGTGGCCTCTGTGATCAGGTGAGTCCTGCTCGTAGTATCGATACAAATCACTGTGGATTTATGGAGATGTGTGAAGATCAGAGTTCTAAAGTAACAAAGTGCAAATTCTTTGTTACTGTACTTAAGTAGAATTTTTGGGTATCTGTACATCACTTGAGTAATTATTTTTTAGCCTACTTTTTCCTTCTACTTCTTACATTTTTACACAATTATCTGTACTTTCTACTCCTTACATTTTTTTTAAAAGGCAAGAAGTAGAAAGTCGTTACTTTTATTTCATTTTTGCTTGTTTTCATTCCAGCTTGTTATTGTAAAAAAATAAATACTACCCATATAAACTGTGCCTCCTTGATAGAGTGAATTTAACTGTGGTTGAATGAGAAGTATAAATATAAAAAACTCTGATGCTGTGTTAGTTTGTACACAAACAAATCATGTCACACTCCAGCAGGACATTATCATTAAAATAAAAGGTCTATTCTACCTTATTCATGTTTAGTAACCGTGATTGGATTGTGAATCCTGAGCAGGAAGATGGATATGTATATATTAATGGGCCAAATGTTTAACTTTTGCTTGTTTTTGTTTAGTTTTGTCCGCTTTTTTTTTTTAAAAATTTATTTTTATTTTATTTTTATTCTATTTTGTTTGTGTTGTTCAAAATCATGGCAAAAATCAATAAATATATGTTGGAAAAAAAAAAAAACCCTCTCTC
>NW_013952701.1:98302-106436 GCF_001266775.1 Austrofundulus limnaeus
ATTAATAATTTTAATACAATATAGTCATTTCTGCATTTTTGGAAGGAGGTCACCTAATAAATGTCATTACAGAAAATCTAACTGCTCATTTTAAATCAATACTTTTTCTTTTAATACTTAAGTACAAAAAAATATCAGATACTTCAGGACTTTTACTCAATATTCCCAAAGGAGACTTTAACTTTTACTGAAGTAATTTTTAGGTAAGATACTTGTACTTTTACTCAAGTATGACTTTGTGGTACTTTATACAACACTGGTGAAGATTGCCTTCAAACTCAGAAACTCCACCAATAAGCAACCAGCTGCAGAACTATTTTCTGTCTAAATTTGTGTTAAAGACAATAATTTTGGTTAAAAAGAAACACTATCCTTTACTGCAATTGTTCCTTTTTAACTCTACTTGGTAAGTTTTAGGGCTGTGAAACAAATAAGTTCTCAGAGAAACGTTTTGTTTAATCCTAAAATTTGATGTGTTCTAGAGGTCAATAACGAAACAGTTTAGACCACCAGCGTTACTCTACAGTTCTCCATGGTGACCCCTAACAGCAGGTGAGAGCTTGTCGTAACCACTGGAAGCGTGTGAACTTGGACTATCACTGACAGCGTGACCGGCACCGGCCAGCGGAATGCGAGGAATCTGCTCCCACCAACCGACAAATGACTTCGGAACAACCGCTGCGACAGGTGAACGCAACTCAAAGCTTTTTCCTGACAGCAGTTTCCAGAGTTTTTCAGCTCACACAGGCTTCAGGTTTTGACAGGCATCTAAAGTGGGCCTGAGCTAAAAATACACAATGAAAAACTATTATGAAATATTATAAAGAACTAGACCTCTTTATCTAAATTTGTATGGAAATTTTATCTCTTTTCTTCGTGCAGTGATATGAAACAACGCGATTTCTGGAGAAATATTAAAGAATACCTAATGCAACAATTATGCAAAATCTGTAAAAACTAGTTTAGTTAAAGCTGCTGCCAGGATCATCATGGTAACTACACAACTGTGACTATCACTCCCTGGCTGCCAAGTTAATGTGAGGCAGACAAAAAAAATTTAAACTGAAAAGTAACTTTTTTTTTTATTCTGTGAGCAGCAGACGACTCAACATAATGTATTTTTATGTTTTTCATCAGTGTTTTATTTAGGAGATATGACAAAATTAAGTCTTCATTTCAGTTTTGTTGAGAAGATTTTGAGCTAAAATATGAAAGCTTGGGCGTTGTACTCTGCATTCTGGAAAGAATTAAAGGACAACTTTAAGTCCTACAGCAGTGAAAGACACAGTGAGTGAAAACGTTTTGATGCGTACTTTGTATATTAACCAAAAATAAACTGCAGGACAAGAGTTTGCAAAAGATAACTATTTTTATAGAAAACTCCATATTTATGTGAGATCATAAAGACAAAAACAGGAAAAAGATTGTGTTTGGATTAGAAGAGGAGTGCATTATGATACAGTAAAGCTGATTTTGTTAAGATTTTTTTGGAAATAGTTCAACCGGAGTGAACCAACATTTTCATATTTTTGTATGTACATCAAAACAGTTTAAAATCTTAAAGGGTCAGACAGGGTGGACAGAAAAAATGGTAAAACAGTTGAGTCAGATGAACTAAACATTAAATCCTGATGGGAAGACAAGAAGAAGAAGAAGATGTGTTTTCACTCACCGAGGGGCAGCTGGTGATCGGTACACACTGTTTGGGCCGACACTCGACGTTGCCTTTAACGCACGCACAGAGAGTACAGTTAACAGACGACCACATGTCCCCTTCCTACACAAATAAAAACACAGGATGACAACATGAGTGCACACATATTCTACATTTTCTTTAATCTATTCAGATGTTCTTTTTTATTTCCCTGTAAACCACTTTATCCACTTTTTACATTTACTGATATTTTTCCACGCATCTTTGAGTCAGCCCATTTGTTTTTACAAAAACAGCAATCTGTGCACTGATGCAGATATAAGCAATGAATCATTTTTGGTTTTCTGAGCTGAAAATCTCCATTTGTCTGTTCTTTACACCAGTGGTTCCCAAACTTATTATATTCTGACCCACAAAATATCCATGGCYAAAACTTGTGACCCCAAATATTACTGGTCTGAGTACACGAACTTCGTTAATAACCCTAAAAACACAGTTTTTTTTTGACAATCTAAACAGCTTGTACACAAATATAAAAACTTATTTAAACTTTCTTTTGTGTGTTTTTGTAATAGTTATAGGGAAAATATTACACCAGCAATTATTTTATTACCCTTTAAATTGATTTCTGGAGTTTATCCAAGGTGCTTCATGACCCATAATTGGGTCCCAAGCCAAACTTTGGGAACCAAAGTGCAGTGGTTCCCAAACTTTTCAGTTTTTGACCCACAAAATAACAGTAGCAGAGACCTGTACCCTCAGCTATTTTTGGATGATGATTTGTATCAGGTCAACTAAACATGGGCATAGTAACAATATTTTTATACTACATTTATCCATTTTAAATATACTAACCTCACTCCTTTGTAACAACTAAGGCAAAAATCTAATTAATTCAGAAAATCTTTTCAGGACCCCACCTTGATGTTTCGGGACCCCACTTTGGGAAACACTGCTTTACACTACATTTAATTCTTTCATTGATATACTTGTCATTTGTTTAGATCACATTTAACAACTTGCTATTCTTTATATAATCATCCATCCATCCATCCATCCATCCATCCATCCATCCATCCATCCATCCATCCATCCATCCATCCATCCTCACCCTGTAGATCTTGTTCCGGACTCTGCAGTACATCACGTCCTCCACCTCCACGTACGACAGACACTCCTCGCAGCACTGAGAGCCCTGACAGCTGCCTGGCCGCGAGCACCTCTTCTTACACACCACCGTCGAATCCTAAAAAAGGAAGTAAAACATGCAGATCATAAATGAGATTTAATTACACAAAGAGTAATCACATTTAAAATCATTCCTGCTTTATGATGAATATTTAACAGACAGAAATTATAACTGGATTTTTTTGCCCCCTAACACAAAGAATTTCATGTCCAGGAAATGACCTTGCAGGTGCAGGTGGTACAGTTGTTGAGTCTGAAGGAAGTGCCGTTTTCATAGACGTCGCTGTGGAAGAGACAACTTCCTAAAGAGAGGTCAAAGACCTTCCTCTGACCTGGAGGAGAAAAACAACCACACAAATAAATAAATAAATAAATAAATAAATAAATAAATGACAGAAACAAAAACTAGGTTACTTCAAAAGCTGTGATTTTATGTATGTTTAGTTGTTCGTATTGTTGAGATTTTGCAAATTGCATCATTTTTCATCAAAAGCAACAGGAAACTATAAGATTTAGACACTGAAAATACATTTCTGTTTTTTTCAACACAAGGCTCGGTTTGCTGGTACTGGTCCATACCGACACATCTGGGGCAGCACTGTCCAGGTGGGGTGTGGGTAAGGTGGGCGGGGCATGACAGCACAGGACACACCTCCTTCACGCAGAGCGTCCGGCCTCCCTGGAACAAAAAAATAATAATAATGAAATAAAGAAGTTATCATCAATTATTAGTATCTGCAATAGGATAAAAATTAATGTATATTATAGTCATGTTGCTTCTCCTGTTTTTCTGGTATATGTCATTTTTTGTTTAATTAATTTAATGTTTCCTACCTAGTTGAACACTTTTTTTTATATATTAAGCCTCTCTGATATTACACCCCAACTGTTAGTTTCGTAAAATATTTTTGCTGTAATTCATCAAATCACTTATTTTGGTAATGTGTAAAATAATAATAATAATAATAATAATAATAATAATAATAATAAACATAAATATTTAATTCATTAGGTTTAAGTATCAGAATAAAACCAGCCAAGGATAACTTTGAAGCCTATCGGTCCTAAAAAGGTGTCAAGACATAAATGCGTCACCGTGTTTATGGACGTACCTGTTAGGTTTGTTTATCTAAGGGGGAGGGCGGGGGAGGGAGTGACATTGGAGAAAAACAGGAGAGGATGTTGTTCCAACTAAAGATTTGTGACTCTCAGGAGACTGGGCCGGGGGGGGCATGGCCCCCCCTGGCCCTACCCCCCTGCTGGCGCCCCTGTTTCCTGCTCAGAGGTGAGGACGGACGTGGTCTGTGTACTCACGGTGCACGTGCACTTGATGCAGGGCTTGCCTTCCGGACTGAACTCCTCCTTTTCTTTATACAGGTGACCCTCAAATATACAACCTGCAGCGATAAACATGACTTGTAAATATAACGTGTCACTTTTCATATTAAACCTTTGCTGTCTAAATGCACATACAGCCTTTTGTGTAAACATATGGTTGAATGAACTCACAGATATTTAAAGTATTTTGTTCTAAACATTTGGACACTTTGTTTTATACAGAATAAAAACCTTTTTTTTAAACATGCTCTGCTAAATTACTAATAATTTAGTTTTTTTGTTCTTTTAATTGTTTTCAAGGGATTTTCCCAATGTTTAAACATCTTCATCTTCAGTTGTTTTTATCAGTCATAAAATGATAAAAGACACATTACAGCTGAAAATAATTCATCAATTACACCTGATAACAAAATTAAGGCTAAAATTAAATAATCAATAGATATGAATCACAACTTTTACCTTTGAGATCTAAAAACTGTTGCAAACATTAAAAGCTTCTAATATTTCTTTTGGTGTTTGAAGACATCTTTGAAACGTGTACTCACCTGGACAGGTGGGACAGCACTTTTTAGGGTGAATCTTTGGGTTCTTGCAGTGGATGACACACTGCACCTCTGCCTCAGTGATCACACCTTCCTGTCACAACATAAAGCAAAGTAAGAACTCTTTTCAATTGTCTTCTTATATCAGTGATCTTTTTGCACAAAACTTGAATTATCTTTCAATTATTATTACATCTTCTTCTGTGTCCGCTGCCCTTTAATGTAAATAATAAACAGTAAGTGATAAATGATCTGAACTTTATCAAGTCCCTACACACTCCAAAACACTTCACACAGTTACTGATCAGAAGCTACATTGTTGCCACCGCTAGTTTTATGACAAAACGTATCTAGAGGTTAGTGTTTTCCACATTTAGGTTTAAAAACACCCCCAATAATTTCACTTCTCGTGCGCTGAGAGCCAGGTTAGCTCAGTTTCAGATACACACCTGACAGCGTCTGGTGATGCAGGGTTTGGTGGACGTGGTCCAGGACACAGAGCTGTTATATGATCGTCCATCTAACAAGCAGCCTGAAGGAGATGAAATGAGTCATAAATTATTTATTTTTTATAGTTTGAGGACTTCATAATTAGCAAAAACAATATTAACATATAATTGAGAACATTTTATTAAATTTTTTATTAAAAACTCCTTCACAGTTGAAATGTAAACTATAATCTAAAACAGATGTTCGTCAACATTTTTGCATTCTGTAAGTATTTTAATTTAAGACAAAATCTTGTAACTTTTTTGTAAAGGTTCAATAAATCACAGCTGCTGAACTGTCAACCACTAAACGCTAAATAAATTTATTTATTTCATCCCTTTTACAGTAAGTGACCTCTGATCAATGTTGAACTTTTCATAAATTGAAACCTGATCACAGCCATTGATCTACTTCCTTCTTTGTAAAACAAACCCTCCGGTGCTTTATGACTGCTTCAGGAAGACATTCAGTACTTTATTGGTAAAAATAAAAACAAAACAGAATATTAAAAGAAAGAAAGAGACATTCTGTTCATATACCCTCGCTGAAGGACTGATGTGACGACTGTGTCTAAATTATTGTCTGTTCTAGATTTTCTTGGATCTGATTCAGTTTTGTAATCAGTTTATGTATGATCTGTAAACAAACATTTTAACATGTTTTAAACAAGCGGTTTCCAAACTTTCCAGCTTCTGACACAAAACAACTGCAAATAATGATGAACAATAAACTGAAACAGATTTAACTTGTAATATATTACTAATGTCTTTATATTGGTTTTTTTGTATCAACTACAGAGAAACTATAATATTTGGAGATATTTGTGAAATTAAATTTGATTCTATGAGGTCATTCTAAAAACCTCATCTCAGTGTCTCTACAGTATCTATCAAGGTTATTAAAGGGACCCCTGATTAGTTGTAACATTAGACTTTATTTGATAAACATTTATTTTAACTGTAAAATAAAGACTGTAAAAATACTGTAGGCTGTTTAGTTTTGTAAAGTTTTAAAAATATATTTTAACACGGACGGAGCCATTTTATTTACACACAAAGCATTCTGGGTAAATGATGACGTGGATAGGTCCTCGGTGTGGGCGAGCTATATCCATCCTGAAGGTTAATCTTGGACAATATCTGATGATCGACTCTTTTAAATGAAACCAGAGAGCGTTGACAGAGAGGAGAAGGTAGAAATGACTCAGCCTGTAACTGAAAATATGGATGGAGGACAACAGAGCTGCTTCATGGAAGAAGAACCTCAGCTTAGCCTGTTAGCCTTTGTACTAGCCCTCACGCTATATTGCCTTATATTAGCTCAGTGCTAGCACGACAAACAAGCTAAACTGAGGTCCTCCATTCATATTTTCAGTTTCAGGCTGAGTCATTTTTGCGTTCCCCTCTCTGTCATGTGGATGGAGGACCTCAGTGACGAGAGGAGAATGTGTAGCACTGAGCTAATACATATATATGGTGTTAGCGTCGGGGCTAATGCTAAAGCTAACAGGCTAAGCTGAGGTTCTTCTTCCATGAAGCAGCTCTGTTGTCCTCCATCTATATTTTCAGTTCCAGGCTGAGTCATTTCTACCTTCTCCTCTCTGTCAACGCTCTCTGGTTTCATTTAAAAGAGTCGATCATCAGATATTGTCCAAGATTAACCTTCAGGGTGGATATAGCTCGCTCACACCAAGGACCTATCCACATCATCATTTACCCAGAATGCTTTGTGTGTAAATAAAATGGCCCCGTCCGTCTATTATATTTTTAAACTTTTAGTTTAAAAATGATATAAACTGAACACCCTACAGTATTTTTATAGTCTTTATTTTATAGTTAAAATATATGTTTATTAAATAAAGTCTAATGTTACAACTCATCAGGGATCCCTTTAATGAAAAACTCAAAGTTTGTAATCTGTAAAAAAGAAAAAAATTGTATAGGTCCTCTGGACGGGTTCTTCTTTAATGAAACGTTTCGTCTCTCTTCTCTTTCGAGAGACGAAATGTTTCATTAAAGAAGAACCCGTCCAGAGGACCTATACAATTTTTTTCTTTTTGATTTTTTACCTGGATTACTGAGATGCATCAGGACGTTCGTAATCAGTAATTTATGCATGTTATGTTGACTTTTATTGTTTTTGGCACATTGGTTTTTTTAATCTGTAACTTCTATTATTTGTAATTGTCCTGTTCTTATATTCAATGTTCTTGGGTTTTGTTGTATCACTGTATTTACGTGGGTGCAACAGTAAAATTTCTCCCAAGGGAGACAAATAAAGAATTTTGACTTGACTCGACTCGTGACCCCCAGTGGGCGCTCGACATTTATGATGAGTATGAATGAACAGGATGAGCACAATACATTTTGTTTTTAAATGAAGAAGATCATGTGAAAACAAAGAAAATACACCAACAACGTGCCACAAAATGTAAGCTAAGCCTGATGTTGCTCAGTTTGGAACCTGGGCTGTAAGAACAAATATATGAGTCTTCATGATAAGACATGATGAGATACTGAGGAGTTTCAGCCTCATAAAAGGAACTGTATTTCTGTTGCTTGTAAACCTAACGGTGAACCCCTCCAGCAGCCAAACTGTCTCCACGCTCCCCTGCTGTGTGTGTGTATCTTTACGTGAGGTAAATAATGTAGATTTACTCCCACAGGCTGGATTTAGGCCTGGCTGTTTGGACACAATGCAATAAAGGAGTCCCTCAAGACTTCGTGAGTGTGCGCGCACGTTTAAAGACCCTGGTTAACATCTTTATGTTTGGGTGTTTTAACAGTCCGCCGTGCAGCTGCAGATACCACAACCCTGCAATAAAGCTTCCACGGCTGCTTTTTATCCTCGTCACAGTTTATTTACTGTAATATCAGGCTGGAAACGCACACACACACACACACACACACACACACACACACAC
>NW_013952701.1:108299-119316 GCF_001266775.1 Austrofundulus limnaeus
CCTCTAGTAATATATTTACTGAGAAAAATGHTGACGTGTTCAATACTTATTTTACCTGCTGTATTTGTTCATATTTCAAAAGAATGTTTGGAAAAAAGACCTTTGTGAGTTGGCACAAAAGATAGTTAAAGTTAAATGTGTGGAAAAGCAGAGGGACGTTTAAAACACCAGATTTCAGTTCCATCATTAAATTAAATAGTTAAATGCTTAATAATGTTAAATTAGGAATTAATTAATTTGGCAACTAACTTGCATGTTATTACACAGCTATTTAATGGTTAGTTTTTACTGCCAAAACTACTGTTATCAAAAAGAATTACATCTAATGACAAATCAATTGCTGTACTTAAGGTGAAAAGAACAATGGCTCCATGAAACTTTCTTTTGTTTTTCCTTAAAACAAAACTCAACCAGTATTAAAACCAGTTTTAAAGGGTTCTGAACATTTATAATCTTTAGAAAATCAGATTGGAACCTAAAGGTGGTTACAGGGGGTAGTTAAAGAGTAAATGAATTAAAATCAATGCTTATTTTTTTTTTGTAAAATTGCATTAAGTTCACTAACAGCTGCATCTTGTTTAACTAACAAGGTCTAAAACAGGTCTAAACAGGTCTAAAACTTACAGCGTGTTAGGTTTGTGCTTGAATTAGCAGCAATAATTATTTATTTAGTTTATATTTAACCACCTAAAAAGGTAAAAATGATTTGTTTTTAAGTGTTTAAAACTGATACAAAATGTATTTTAGTTTATTTCAGTTCCATAATAAACAGAGCAGTAATTGGCTGAGGTGGGTGGAGTACAATAAAAACTGTAAATTGAAGTAAAATTGAAGTAAGAGTAGCACTACTTCAATATGCTGTTACTCAAGTAAAAGTACCACAATAAAAGTACAAAGTAGCCATTCAAGAAATGACTCAAGTAAGAGTAAAAAAGTATTTGATAAAAAGAGCTACTCAAGTACTGAGTAACTGATCAAAACATCAGTCATTTGATATTTAAGCATTACATCATCAGATGGACCAAAAACATAAAGCTAGCTGGAAATTTTGGTATTTTAAAGATCAAAATTTAAACAAATCATAAAAATAACACAATTACAAAATAACAAATTCAGGCAAAAGAAACTTTTTTCTAGTTTCTTTCAATATAAAATTTATGAAACTAGCAAAAACTGCAGGTGTTTGAGTGAAGTTACTCACAGTGGGTAGAGGATCCAGAAATTTTACTCAAGTAAAAGTGAAAGCATAGCAAAAATATCCCTTAAAGTACATTTTCCCCCAAAAAGTTACTCAAGTAAATGTAGCTGAGCAAATGTAACTTGTTACTACCCAACTAATTGGAGAAACAGTTGTTTTTAAGCTCCGCCCTCTTTTAAAGAAGCTTCCTTCCTAAACCAACCAGTCAGAAAATTTCTGGTCTTTGAAAAGGTCTGGGAAAAAAACAATAAAATATACATTTTCATGAGTGGTTCATGATGTAAATAACAATCAAAAGCCCCTCAAATAGGCTAATCTGGTTCTGCATGCAAAGCTTCAGCAGTCTACCATCAGCCTTGCAGCCTGAGGAATCAAATGTGACTCAGTTTTCACTGTTTAGCTGTGAATTTTCACACCGACTCAAACAAACCTCCCGTCGCGGTCAGTAACACAGCCCTCAGTGTGTGTCGCTCCTGCTAACTGCACCGTGGGACTGGACACAGTCTGTGTCATTTAATTCGCCCGGCTTTCACACCCAGCCTTTATTGCTGGTTTTATTCCCACGCCGAGCGTGTTTTATTTTACAAACTGTGAGGGTTTATGAAGTTGGAGGCTGGCAGGTCCCGCGGCCCTGCAGCCCTGCGGCAGGAGGCTCTTAACAGGGACGGATCAAAGTGGATCGAAAATAAATCTGGGTGGTTTAATATAGCAGCAGCAGCTCCAGCTAAACCCTGACCACACCGAGGTCAGATGATGTCACGACAGAGTAAAGGGAGGAGGGAAATCAAGATGGGAAAAAGGGACAGATAAAGAGTGTAAGAAAAGGAAAAAAAGAGAAGATCAAAGAGATGATCAATCTCATAAAACTGTTTATCCTTCAACATTTAGTGTGAAGAAACTTTCCTGAATTCAAAACCTTCACACAACAAATCTAAAAACTGAGTCCTGCAGAAAACGTTTCTGTTCTAACTGTCCACTACTAACTAAAGAAATGTTGAAGGATAAACAATAAATTAACTTTCTAATGAGCACCAGCTAGTTATTTTCTATAAATGTCAAAGAGAGCTGCTGAAGATCTGTTGAAGTTCTTGAAAATGTAAAACATATACCCAAAAGCTGAAGGAAAACTAAGGTTCATTAGAACAAGTTTTATTAATCCACTGAATTTAGCAAAGTAAAGGCACAGGACTCAGCTTCAAATCTTGTCTTTTCAAATATGTAGAGCATTTAGTTATGTTTTTAACTTTTAATGTTTCTGTATGTTTTCATGTTTAGATTATTGTTCAAGTCATAACTGTAATGAGTGATGAGCTGGCAAATTATATTAAGAAAAGAAAGGTAATTTATTTATTTTTCCTTCATTGTCACTTAAGGGGCTCCTTAATGCACCAGAAGTTGGACAATAATATTTCTTAGTTTTTGAAAAAAACAGCTCCAACTGATTAGCTTTCAGAGTCAAACTGAATATGTTCGCCACAACAAACAGACCTTAAGAAACACAAACATGACTACAGTTGAGTACATTTGATAGATATAAAGCAAATATTTGATGTGGCAGCAGATTATTTACATAAATCATGGATTCTCATGAAGTTTGAGCAAACAGCATCTCTCGTTTCTCATCATAAAATGAGCTTCGCTTCAAACTGTGGAGAAAGGTGGCGGTGATGTGCATTCAGTTAATAACTGCTGGGATTTTAACTTAAGTTTGTTAAAGAAGAAACTTTAGGAAGTTTCTATGAACTATTCAACATTACTAAAAGAAATAAAAGTAAAAATACATTAACAGAAATTTACTAATTTCACTGATAAGAAAAGTAAAAATCATAAAACTGATCCTGATAATTGGGAAAGTAAAAGTATTTTGAGATACATTTAAAAAATGTTAAATTTACTGAACCAAACGGGTTCTACTAAAACAATTTACACATTATCTTTTAACTAAAATGTTTACATCAACCCAACTTAGTTTAGTGAACAGGTTTGTTTAAGTCAATTTAACACTTTCTTTTTTCATGATGAGATTGGTCTTATTGAAATGTGTAAAGTGTAACAANTTCCAGTGAAATATATTTATGTTTGTGGTTGTAATGTGACAAAATATGGAAAAGTTCAAGGGGTATGAATACTTTTGCAAACCACTGTATGTACTCTATATCGGGTAGACATAAGGATTTCTTTCAGGTTGTCCAGCGGACAGCCAGTTGACAAAATCTGGTTGTCCGCAACACATATTGATTGTCCAAAAAAATTTCATTAAAAATGTAATTAATGAAGTAGGCTATGTTGTTCTTTATACAAAGTTTACTCTATACAAATGTTCTTGTCAGCCAGGTTGACAGTTTCAGGAGCTGCTTGAGTAAAACTTCCTTGTTCTCCTCCTCTTCTTTGAAATAGAGCAAAAATCAGTCCAAATGGCACCGCCCTCCCATAAAAAAGATGAGTAAAAACACTGACACATGCTCATACTTTCTTGAAAAAAAAGAGGAGAACTTTACTGGAGTTTTTGAGCCACATCAAATTCTTTCATATATATATATATTGTTTGTTTGTTTTTTGTTTTTTAGCTGTGCTGAATTTGACTATATTTAATGATAAAAATGAGAATTTGACAGACCAGTGTAGATAAGGACAAGGAAAACCATGAATGTTGAAGGTACAAAGTAAAGACATAAACTGATGTTTTTCTGATAGAAACTCATGTTTTTGACCCTGAGGCCTTAAATAATGACCTAACAACAATAATGAAGTGAGTACAGTTGCTCTGGCAGTTTAGGACAAGTGTAAGGGAGAAAAAAAATGAAATAACAGCAGGAAGAGTTTTATTTCGTAACTTTTTTCTTAGTGTTTTCTAGATTTTTGTCAACTTCAGCATTATAAAGCCACTGCACCACTGGAAAAGAAGCAAGGCCATAAAAACCATTACTAACTGGTGGGATTGTGCCTATATTCAAAGTGCAAAACAAGCAGAACATTTTACGAATAATTGTTGATGAGGTGCTTCTTTAGACCTCGGCGGTTGCGTAAGCTTAACGCCTGTTTTTGGTCTGTAATTGGAAGTAAAATCCTGGGTAAATGAGGAAGGCTGTACACTGCTGCTGTTATTAGATGACCATCATAAAACCAGCTGTGAAACACTTCATGAAATATCTCAGGATGCATGAAAAGTGGCTGGAGACACAGCCAACATGCAGTGAACTGCAACATTCAGGAAATGTAAAAGTACTTTCTGCATAAATAAATATCTGTTTTATATAAATAGTACGTAATAAAGATTACATTTAGAGAAACTGGAATGGAAAATAAACGATGTGATCGGGTAATATACGCAAAACGCTTGATTGAATTCCGAGAAACAATTTGGTCAACACGTCAGGAAAGGTCACGTCCTTCTCTGTCTCCGTCCTGTTATCCATTAGCACAAAGTAGTATTAGTGCTCGTGACCCACTCGACTGCTCCCCTCGTTGTGTCGGGGGTCAACGGTCACACCGGGTCACCTCGCCTTATAAACACTCGACATACCACCACGGCACCAGGACTGCCTGACTGGACGGACGTCTGATGCAGCGAGTGATGCCCGTCCCGACAACACGCACAAATATAACGAGGGATGAAGCTCTGGTGTGTGTGTGTGTGTTAACACGACAACTGTTTTACAAGTCTGTGTGAGGAGATATTTAGATTTGTGTTTAGTTTTAATTTTACTATCGTGATTTGTTTTTAGACAGACCTGTTGGGTCCTGTTTCCTGAAGACACAGCAGAAAATCTCCAAGGATTTTATTTGTTTTTCCCCTTGAAGACCGACTGAAAGGTTCAGTTTTGCTCTGTGATAAACATGCTGAGTTGTGTTGAAACAAAGACACAAACTCTAACGGTAATCTAATAGTAGAAAAATGCGCTTTTAAACTCAATCAGCAAAATTCAATCATTTCCTATTCCTAACTTGATTATTGATTGTAAGGTTACCATGCAATAACATCCTTACACTAGATCTCATATGTATATATATATATATATATATATATAAGCTATTAAATCTATTGAATGTGGTTCAGAGGCAAACAATAGGGTTTTGTGTTGAAACACATCAATTTTCCCAAATTTTAACACACAATTATTATAAATCAAGCCTTAAACTATGTTTCATGTAACATCTGAAATAATTTTACATTTGAAAATAGTATTCCTCTCAGTTCTTAAAACATTTAATTGCAAAAAATAAAAAAAATAAAAAACAACAATCTCTGTTTGTCACTCGTCTCCCACTAGGAGGCGATAAGTTTCACTGCTTCTTTTACACTCTTCCTCAGCTTCATTCTGTTTTTCCTCACATCCATCGTTCTCGATTCTTCTCCTCTCCTGTGTTTTGTTAGATTATTTTTAGGCTCAGGCTCTTTTTAACAAACTTAAGTTTTCAAATGTTGCCAACTTTTATCTGCTGAAGTTAAAAGATCATTCTAAAAGAGGTCATGAGAAGCTGTTATATCTAATATTTGTTTTACATTTAACATATGAAACAATTATTCATTTAATGAATTCACTTTTTGGCAGTTTGAAGCAGTGATTTCTGTTTACTGCAGGTAAAAAAATCATGTAATCCAGAAAAAAAATAAAAAAATAAAAAAATAAAATAATAAAAGGATCATTTTTTTTAAAGTTCTAATTTTGCAACTCTCCTCTTTTCATGCTTCAACAATCGCAGTTAAAGACAGAGATAATTTGGTGTCAGAAAATAACATCAGCCCTTAAATTAAAGCCCTGCTTACACCCTGGGACCTAAACCACTCCTAACCTCTTAAAGCTAAACGCTCATTCCTACGGTGACCTTTAACCTCGTGTCCAAAACAAAAGGCTTACATCAATTAGAGAACAGGAGCCAGAAGAAGAAAGAAGAGAAACAATCGGACTTCATTTCTAATTTTAAAGTAAAAGCATTCGTTTCTGTTGGAAGTATATAAATTACAGGCTTAGAGAGTTGATTGTGGATGTTGAGATTTGTTCAATAATTTGACTCAGTTCTGATTTTTTCTGATTGTTGCTTCTCTGGTTTGGATTTTCAAGAACCTGTTATGTTGTGAGCTAAGGCCAAAACGTCACTTCCATGTGGACGCAGCGCTGAAACAACAAAAAAACTTTGTGTATTCAGAAAAAAAGATGTTCTTTTTGTGGATGAGCATGAGCTCAGAGTGCAACATATGAAGCTGATGCTCCGTTTCCAACCATCTGAAATATTAGTTTCTTTTATTCCTTTTTTTACTTGACAGCTTAAACCTGTTACATGTACAAAAACAAACTGGTAGAATTGTTTTCTATTGGTGTTTTATTTGAACAACAGTTAAAAAAAGATAAAATTTATAAATCTAATTTATTTTTTAAATAAATAAGTATAATGGGCCTCATGCAAGAACCGTTCGTACGCACAGATTTGTTCTTAAGTTGTGCGTACGAGTGATTTAGGAGAATTTGTGGCATTCACCAATGTTTTCGTATTCTAAGATTTTTTTCAGATACGAACAAAATTCACGAGTGGTCCAGACCTGTCGTATATTTTACCAGCAGTCAGTCTGCTGTTATCCAGACGGGTTTTCCTCCCTAATAACTTTATATTTCATTAGTTTGAAGATATTTTGAGTTGAAAATAAATCACACTCCATAATTATGTTGACAATAGGCTATTCTGCTTGAATTAGAGTTATAATTTTAGATGTAATAATTTAGACTTATAATATAAATTGTCCGTCCGGCCGGCTTAACCGCTATCAGGTGCGGGGGCAGCAGCAGAGAGACCCCGCTCTCCCCAGCGACACTTTCCAGCTCGTCCTGGGGGACACAGAGACGTTCCCAGACCAGAGGGGATACACAATCCCTCCAGCAAGTCCTGGGTTTTCTCCAAAGTGCCAGACTTATTTTATAAAACATTTTAAAATGCTTATTTCAAACCCGCATCTGAGACCACCTGCGACAGCACGGTGCGCGCGGGGGGGGGGGATACGGTGCGCCTTCTGAATAAATGAAAATGATTTAACACAGTTGTTTATACTTTTAGCAGCTCTTTTTATTCCACAGCTGACCTGCTAAAATGACAGATTTTCTTTTCTGGATCTCTGACAGACGGACTTCAATCTCTGAACTCGTAAAGTTTTTCTTTTTAGTTTTCACTGTCATTTTTCATGAATGGACACTTCCTTGTATCTGAGGCAGGAAACATAGCCTTATATGGTGTTTTTGGGGTGGTAATTACGCTAATCTCCTCTCGTGTGCACGAGCAGCTGGATAAGAACAGGTGAATTTACGCAGCTCATTTACGCACGTTTCCTGAAGATAGAAGAGTTTGTTGAATCTGACGTGACATGTTCGTACGAACCCTTTGTACAAACAAAAGTAAGAGAAATTTAGGATAAGAATACGAACATGTTCTTGCATGAGGCTCATTGTGTTTTGCTTTAGTTACTTCTGATCTAATTAAGCTTGTTGACCTTTTTCAGTTCACTAATGGCTTAATCCACTTTCAGCAGTAGGTTCTTTCGAATAAAACAAAAATAATTGAAATAACAATATTTATGAGCAATTAACTAACTTTCCAAAGTATTCCTAACAGACATTTTATAGTGAATGACCCTGCAGTGACTCAGTGGCATACGACAGTAAACTTTTGACATTTATTTTATCAATGTGTCAACAAACACCTCCCAAACAGTCAGACTGTGCTTCGATTTTGTAACGTGAGTAGAATGTGACACTAACTACTTCTTTTGATTTATTAACCAGAGTATAAATAATAGCTAATAGAGCTGCTGTTGGTTCAGTCTTATCAGCTGTTTAATCAGGTAAACTTCCCTCCTCCTGTATTGACCAGCTGCAGAAACTAACCTTAGACCTTCCTGTGAGATCGATGGCAGCTACTGAGTGTAAAACGTCCACACAACCCTCAGCTGGAATGTTTGATCAATTCCTGGACAGCTGGGACTTTGACCTGCCTATAATGTTGTTTTTTTATCATGTAGGTGAAAGAACAGAGGTTTGTTTTGCATTTAAATGTTATTCCTAATAAGATTAGCCACTTACATTTCTGGGTTTCCATTTTTTATTATGTTTGATCTCATTTTACTTACAGGTTAAAAAAACACCATGTCTCAGTTTGATCAAATATCCTCAATTTTCCCATTTTATTATTTCACATCAACGTTCCTTCATTAAATAATCCAATATTTACACTAAGGGTTCGTGTGAGATTTTTTTCCTTCCCTTTTCATAAAACTGTCTCTAATCAGCGTTTACAGCAGAAATACACAGAGTGTCATGTTGCTGCACTGATTTGGCTCAAATGGATATTTATTTAATCAATTATGTGAAGGCTGCAGTGTGTCGAAGTACAGCACAGACCAGCTTTAAAAAAAAAGCTGCTGCGAAAAACTCGATGTGAACCGTTCTGCAAAACTCACAGCAGTGAAAGTCAAAATATATGTACATTTAATTCAAACGTTTGAAATGTGTCAGGAGTTAGGGCATAAAAAGGATTTGGTGAAAGTTTTAATTTACAAAATAAAATAAAAAACAATTACTTTATGCTGCCGGTATATTCATGAGCCAGTTTCAGTTTCAGATTCATTCTGCTGTACACTGAAAAAAAATAATTTGTAAGATTTACTTGAAAAAAAATCCTCGTAACAATTTGCACTAACGTTTGTGAAGTAAATTTAAATGCTACAAATTCATGTAATATTTACTCATCATTATCTAGTAAAAGTTATTAAGAATATAGTTAAAGATTTGTGAATAAATCAGGTAAATTTTATTTAATTTGCTCAATTAAATCTTGTAACATATACTTGATCAAATTAAGTAAAATTTACCTGATTTATTCACAAATCTTTAACTATATTTTTAATAACTTTTACTAGATGATAAGTAAATATTACAAGAATTTGTAGTATTTAAATTTTCTTAACAAACATTAGTGCAAATTGTTACGAGGATTTTTTCTAGTAAATCTTACAAGTTCTTTATAACAGTGCACATGCGTCAAGCACAATATTGTAGCATGACACCTCACAGCTACAGAGAGAGGTGTAGCTCATGTTGTAGTTCAAAACTTCACCACCAGGTGGCGGTTTTGAAGAACCTTTATTGGATTCTTCTTCATGAACAACACAGACAAAATGAAACTCACAGGTCTTATTAATGCCTAGGCCTACGACTCCCACTTAAGTTTACTTCTGCTGAACGGTTTAACACAAGTTAACAAATAATGAACACACAAATTAGAGTAACACAACAGACTAATCACCGAAATAACAATGTTAACCAATTCCCTAAAATGATTTAACAACAACAAACATAAATCCTACCCACAATCCTCCACTGCAGTCACATGACAAACAGCCAAAGAAGCCAGAATGCTACAATATGCATTCCCTGTTCCCTGACAACTAAATATCACCTACATTAAGCCATCAAACTATTGCACACCAACAAATGTATTCAACCAAAAGAAACCAGACAACTTGTGTTTTATTTCGACCATGTCTTGTCCTCTCCTTGAAAAGTGAAGCAAGGGAATGAGGAGGAGCAGCCTTGTGTGCGCATGTATATAATGCGTTTGTTTATTTAGTAAATTCTAGTAGTTTAGAGATTTTGATGATTTTTTTGTCAAATTTAAAAGAATAATTAAATAAAGGTTACTACACCCAAAAGTTTTTTTTATTTCAGTGTACTGTGCTCAACTTTTATTGTTTTCTAATTCGTTAAGTAGTGATTAGTTAGGATAGGACTGTGTGCAGGAAAATTAGCACTCTGGATGCAAAAGTACCAGCCTCCACAAAACCAGACCCTGCAGCCTCAGTTTTAAACAACAGGAGAAGAAGAAAACACTGCGTCCATCTTTTTCATGCTGATGTTCTAACCAGAAACAAGTGGAATAATAAAAAGGACATGTGTTGCATCCGCAGGAGAAAAACAGGTAGAAAGTTCTGCTTCGTGAATTATTTGAATCTCCAAGGACATCTTAGATATTAAATCATATTTGGAAAGATGCTGTTCGGCCTTTGACTCAAACAGGAAACACCTGGTGCATCACATCATCCTGAGTCAGACCTAAACCTAGGCATGCACTAGATCACCTTCAAAACAAGCAAATAACGGCCTCATAAAGGTGGATAAACATTGTTTTCACTCAACTATTTACATTGTATAATTACTGAAAATGGCAGATCATAATGAAAATTTTATATTTTATAAAAAGGCAAGAGAAAACACTGTAATCTACTTCAGAGGTGCAGAAAAAATGGTTGAATACAGGGGCAGACAGGCGTATAAGTCCACCGGGAGTTTTCCTGATGGGCCGCTGGTGGTTCGCCCTGTGAAGGTGCTGCTGCGGTCGGCCCAGTGGCCACGTAACGCAGTCTTGTTTTGCGGTGGCACATTGCTTCTGTAACGCGCCTCCAGTCTGCTGATCTGTGTCCCATAAAGCTCAGCCTATGACAACAAATCAGCTCTGCAGTGCTTCCTAATCACTCAGAAGGCACGGATTTGAAAAGTCTTGGCCCTGCTAGAGAGCCACATAAATGATAACTCCATGTTTGTCTCTCAGAGATGAGCAGCGATGTGGCTCCAGCTCGTCATTCCTGTGTGGAACATCACCTGTCAATCAATAGGGGTGCCTCAAGTGGGGGTGGCCACGGGGGGCTGTGCCCCACCGATTTTATCCTCTTGAATCCCGAGCTTCTGCTTTGTGCTTATTTCAAGTTTTCCCAGTTATTTAGGATTAGTAGAAACTTATAAAAATGTTTTAGAAAAACTAAGAGTTACGTATATATAT
>NW_013952701.1:120404-124142 GCF_001266775.1 Austrofundulus limnaeus
CTGAATAAATAGATATCCTCAATATCAGGATGAAGTTTCTCATGAGATTAGAGGCATCAGACATATTAATATTTTTAAGCTAATACATATAATTAGCTTAAAAAATATATAAAATATATAAATAGCCTGCAGGTTCTGACCGGTGTGGCAAAGAGGAGGATGAAGAGGCCAACCTGAGGGGGAAGGAGGGAAGGAAGAGTCGATGAAAGAGTGGAAAAAGACATGGAGATGGACAGACAGATAGACGGGGACGATGAAGGGTGTGACAGAGATGGACCGGCTTCGTCCGAGACAACGGATCGCCACGGCGACCCGCCTGTCAATCAGTCTGTCAGCCGCATCCACTCCTGGCCCCATTACTGCGCTCTACCTCAGCCGGACACGCACAATGGCTCTCCTGTGTGTGAATACATGCGTGTGTCCCAAACCCACACGGCCATTAACAGGTAACGGAGCAGACCCCACAGCCCCCCCGACCCCTTCTCCTCATTTTCTGACGCACGTAGGAGTTTGTCGGTTCCCACAAAGGCATCTCAGTGACACAGGACTCTTTTTGAAGGGGCACCGTGGAGAATACATTAAGGTCATCCATTTGCAACAACGAGGTTCGCTTGTTTCCTCGCGCAAATTAGATCAAAGTCATTATTACTCACTGACGTTCCTTCGGTGGGAACAAAACTTCTGAACGCAGAACAGAGAGGAGAAAAGAAACGTGGACCGTGCGACATTAATGCTGAAGGACAGGAAAAGCCTCGTTAAAATGTTTTCAGGGGATAAACAAAGGTGAAATTCTATGAAGCTTGAACCCTGAATTTGTGTGTGTTTATGAGTGTGTGCATGAAGGTGGGTGGGTGATATGTGAGCGTGTGTAGTGGGGGTGGGGTGGGGGGTGGGGGGGTTAAAGCAGAGATGAAAGGGCAGCCATTGCCTGCTGATGACTGATAGCATTCAGCAGGGCTTTAGCTGATGTCCGTCTGATAAGACAGAGGACAGCTCAGTTGGTCTTCAGACTAGACAGAGCAGCCAATCAGGAGCCAGCAACTCAACCCAACAGTAGCTCGGGTTTATCATATCTGTGTAATTCTTCAGATTAGTACAGCTAAAACCCAGATTCTTGTGGCAGAGGACATTTGCCTTACAGCTTTTGGGTTTCTCCAAAACAGTTCACCTGGCATAAATTAGTTATGTGTGCAAAAAAACAAAAAGATCTACTGGAGTAAAGTTGATATTTTTACATTTTTAACCACCTCCTGGCTCTTACATTGTCCTGGCCCAACATTTAGGTTTGGTGTCTTTACATTGGGTGGTCCCATCCACTTTCAGCTCTACTTTTAAGGCTTCTGCAAGATCAGCTCTAGTCATAAAAGGGGGGAAAAACTTTTTTAAAAGCCAACATTTTGTTTTCAGTCCAAGCAGTGACTGGTTTATGCCCTGCTTTAAAAAAACAAAAACCTCTCCAACGGTAAAACAGGGGAAACAAGTGGAAGAGGGGGTCAAAGGTCATATGATCCCAGTAAAAGCTGTCTCCATACGTTTTGTAGGCCACAGCAAAACAGCAGGAAAACAAGCATCAGAACAAAAAACACTTTGCAACACATTTTTTTAGAGGATGGAATAATGTTATTTGTCCATTTTGTTGCTTTAGTGCAGGGGTCTGCAACCTTCATGATCAAAAGAGACATTTCTGCTACTTGGCTCAATAATTAAATGTATCCAGAGCCGCAAAATAAGCTTCAACTGTGATTATCAACTGGTGGTCCGTGGGCCTTTTTGAGGCCTTTTCAGGAACCTTTACAGCCAGTGGGGATGAAATTATAAAACTAAAAAATATTTAATGAATTTGATTATTTATTATTATTTTTTCACATCAGGACAAATGAAAAGACCACATTCATGTAAACAAGAAAAATACTGAACATAGTTTATATGGAATTTCATAAAAACTAATACGACTGATCTATTCAGGCATATTTTGTTTTTCTACTTCTTATTATTATGTAGTCTTTAAATACTTTAAAGGGAATTCCAATGGATTTGAGAGAAAGATCACAGAAAGAAGTTGGATCGTTTACGTAAACAACACGCTAGCATGAGCTAACATGTTTTACTTTTTGATCACATATTTGATTTCTGTTTTGAGTATAAAAACAAAAAAGGGAAAAAAATTGGTTATGTTTGGTCACATTTTCAAAGAGCCAAGAGGGACCAAAGAGCCACATGTGGCTCCAGAGTCGCAGGTTGCAGACCCGTACTTTAGTGCAAATAACTCGACTTGTACAAAATAAACCTGTTAGTTTGGATAATTTTTTAAGACAAATTTTTTTAAGCAAAAGTATTTGATGTCAAACTTCACTGTTAGATCCAAATGTTCAGATGTCTCAGACGACGCATTCTGAGTGCAACCACTTTGCTCCAATTCTTTCACTGTCTTGTGATAAACTCATGGCTCTATGATCAGTTTTATAAATATAATTCTCAATTTCAAAGCCCATGTTCATCAGTCCGTGAACAGCAGGTGCACGTTAAGACGAGAACAAACAGGAGACAAGTCCTTCAGCTGATAACTCAGGGTTCAAAAGCAAACTGGAACTTCAGCCATTTTCTGCCAGAAGCGGGGGATGAAACCTGTTCCTACCAGGCAGACGCAGGTGATGCAGGGGTTGTCAGTGATGTTGGGGATGTGGAGGACTTCTCCTTCATTCTCACAGCTGGCTTCTGTACCTGCGAGGGACAGGAGGAGCGTGAGAGGCAGGACAGAAAAAAAAGATTCTGCTTTTCTGATTCAGATCTAATCACCCATTGAGATCAGCCTGACAAATAATACTTTTCACACACCAAACGTTAACTCAACATCTGTGAAATTAGCTAGGTTTCAGCTACATTTGCTTATCTGTTGCAGCTATCATGAACTGCACTGACTGAACTATCGTCTGCTCTATGTACGGTGAGTGGTAGCATCAGGTGCATAACTTTTATAAAATTGTATGTTTTTGTACTTTTATGTGTCCAGGTTAAAGCAGTGCCATTCCAGCCCAGCTCCTACAAACACGAGTCGTCCACTTGGTTCACGAGCGCAAATGTAATCCGAACCGACGAAGAGGAAACGACCCCAAAAAAACACAGGAGTTTATGGGCAGAAACAGGCAGATGTCAACATCTCTGAGCCAACACTTCCTGCTGCTCTACAGAGGAAGAACAAGAAAGAAAAGTGCTCCAGACCGACGCTCTGATGTTTACTCATCCGTCAGATCTGTTTCATACAGAGGCCCCCCCCACCCGCGGTGACAGTGATGGGGGAAAAATATTATCGCATGGCAACGAGCTGATGTGAAGCTGCAGATGTGGGAAAGATATTAGGATGTGGCTTCACGTTTATTCCTGTTTAGCCAAGAGCTGCTGTAATAAGTTGCACAGCATGGGAGCTGGCAGGGTGCTGTCCGTTTCAACGCTGGAGCTACTGAAGACAGTTGTTTCTGATATGACTTTAAACAGGGTTAGAGGTAGGGTGTAAGAAAATATCGATACACTGAAATATCGAGATATTTCATTTCCCGATACTGTATCGATATTCTGAAGCCCTGTAACGATTTTTTATTAAGGTTTAAAATGTCAACTTTCCTGCCAGCCGTTCATTTTTATGTTGTAGTTCAGCCTCTGACCACTAGTTGGCAGCAGTGAACCAGCCATTTGGCTCCTCTACCTCTTGAGCACCAGAGAGTAAGGGTAGCATTAGCATTG
>NW_013952701.1:124152-128867 GCF_001266775.1 Austrofundulus limnaeus
GGTTTAAAATGTCAACTTTCCTGCCAGCCGTTCATGTTTATGTTGTAGTTCAGCCTCTGACCACTAGTTGGCAGCAGTGAACCAGCCATTTGGTTCCTCTACCTCTTGAGTCTAATAATTGAAAACATGGATGAAATAAGAAAAATGAAACAAATAAAATAAAACACATACAAAGCAGAACACAGCTAAATGTATCAAAAGTATGTCTATGTAATATTAGAATTTTCTGAGACAATAAATTTTGGTATTTCATTTTTCCCCCCAGTAAGAGGTTTTTATTTAATATAAATTTTGGACAAAAGAAATCACAATATATCTCAATATATCGCCTTGCTTATAGTATCGCAATATATCGGGATATATCGTATCGTGACCCCTCTGTCATGATATTATCGTATCGCCAAATTCTTGCCAATACACAGCCCTAGTTAGAGGGATGTTGATGAATCAGTCATTTCTTTTCTTGAGCTAAATTTGAATGAACCTGACTCTAAGGCCACAGGTTGTTGTAAATACTTGAAATATCTCAATTTTCTTTCTTCTAAAAAGGCCTTTACTATATCTGTCAGGTTCTTCCTGACATCTTAGTGTACGAAGCTAAGTTTTACATTAATACTTTATTAATGTATTTTTTTGTCTTGTCTGACAGGTCGTCTGCGCCGCTACAGAGCTGTCAATTCATTTTTTAGATTTTTAGTGACAGTTCTCAAGCTAAAATTCCTCTGAGTTTGTGTTTGGTGACAACGTTCTGCACCAACAACACATTCTGTGTCTTGTGGAATTAATCAAATGAGCCGTGGTGGAAAATGAATCATTTCATTCCCGTGCGATGACATCCGTCCCATTAATATCATCAAGACATTGAACCACCCCTACCGAACGCACGTCCCAACAGTAAACTAAAGTCACTGCCTGGAAAAGCTTTGCTGTTTTCTTTGATTCGAAGTTAATGCTTTCAGAAAGATCACATGTTTCAGGTGGAATCAGAATAAATCCTGGTAGCAGCGAGTTGTGTTGTCTGGCTTCAGCAGTTAAAACCAGCCTGTGGATTCGGGCAGAGCAGACGAACCACCTCTGTAAACTTTACAGCCTTTGAGGGCAATGAAACAGGCAGGGCTGTAAGTGTTGGGGGGGGGGGGGGTGCAGGCAGCAGGGAACAGACTTTCCTCTTCTGTTGTTTTTCCTGCTACAGAGTTAAAGGTGGCACTGATTGTAGCTTCCTCAAACACTCAAATTCTGCTAATTATTCACCTTCAGGACATCCTTTCCAGTTATCTCTTTTTTAGGTTAGAAGATAAACAGATGACCTGAATGCACCCTGAGAAAATAAATACATGAAACTGAGACAAAAATAAGAAGAGGATGCTGTTCAGTCAGACTCAGATATTTGACACTTTAATAAACGCTGCACTAATTGTCTCAAATCTCACAAAGGAACAGAAATTCATTAGTTTGATCAGAGTGAGATAAAAACAGGATGACTTGAATCCAGTTCAACCCACACCCAACATCTTCACATATGTTTTTAGCTTTCATTAAAGGAAAATAATTAATATTTCTTATACAAGTCAATGTTTATTCATGAGTTGATTTTAGCTGTTGTTTTGCTTATTTTAACTTTATCCTTCAGCCCTCAGCCTTTAGCTTGTGTTGTTCTCAGAAAATGTTTAAATATCCTGTCAAAGAAAGGAGGTGGACAACGATGTATCATATTTTCCACTTCAGGTAATAAGAAAAATAACCCACACAAAAACATATCAAGTATCCCATTTCTCTGAATAACAAAAGCTTTTCTGTAGAAAATTACACAACTGATGGGAATTGCTGCATCGGAGTCTTATAAAGGATTAAAAAATATGAGTTCACTTCATTCTGCTCTGAGAAAAAGTCTTTTATCAATTGCATTTTTCAGTAATACAAATCAGATATTGAATTTTGTAACTAAATTGAGAGATCCAAGACACTTAACAGAAACTGGGCGAAGGAAATATAAGTTTATCCAATAAAAAACACACTAAAAATAACGTCCACGAGGGTTGGCCCAGACAAATGATGTTCTCATGTGACGGGTCAAATGTGAACATCTTGGTGCCCAAAGCTACTCATTGCAGGGAAAGTCAGGGGATGTCACAGGCTAAATGCTGCTGTACAGATTTACTGTCCAAACACCTCAGGAGCTCACAAATCTTCAGCTCTGCAGCAGGTCAGAGAGATAACAACATTTTTAGGATGCTTTAGGAAGGAATCTCTCCACAGCTGATTCTGACAGTTCATCTTTATTTAAAGCTGTTTGCATTTATCTAACCAGACAATTCCCACTGAAATCACAGATATATGTTTCAAGAGAGACTTGGACCTGCAGCCTACCTGTTTTGGACTGTGGGAAGAAAACAGGAGAAAATTCACGGCCCAAGCCCAACCCGGGTCTTCAACCCTGGACCAGTCTCCCTGTGAGGGAACGGTGCTAACCACTAATCCTGCTGCTCATTTCTGCCCATATCACATGTTTGACAGAGGAAAAAAAAAGAACATCTGGTGCAGGTTTGCTCTCATCTTCAGTTCAGCAAGAAAAAAGCCAAGGCAAGGAAAAAAAAACTTTCCTGACTTTCAACTTGTGAGCTTTTTCTGGTGTTCAGTTCTGAGTCCTGAAAGTTTCTGCTCTCACTCCTTCTTTGTACTTCTACAAAAATAACATTTTACTTAAATCAACAGCTGCATGGAAGCGCTTTAAAGGCTCATTAGAAATAAAATAAACAACATTAATTGAGTGCATTTGTTTCCTCAGCAGATGTTCAGTTCATCACAGAGATGCAGGGATTCAGCTGAGGTTGGAGGCAGTGCCGCTGAGCCCATTAAGAAAAATGCTTCTGCTTTTAATTAAAGAAAAAAAAGATTTAATTATAACCCAAAGTGCTGCAAACAGTAATTTGAAGGGAATAAAACACAAGATTATGCGAACCTTTCATTTTAAAATTTTAATTATTCTCTTTTTTTTAGGTTTGGTATAAATTATCCCGTCATGATGGAAAACTGCTTCAGTTAACTCGGGTTGGCAGGAAAAGCGTCTGTTTTCTGCAAGTTTAAGACATTAAGGTGCATGTATTATTTTACTTACGAAATATGAAAAAAGGTAAAATTAATCCCAATGCAAATAGCAGGTTTAAATAAATTGCATCCTGTTTTTGTGTTTATTTGTTGCTTCCATGAGAACCTCATCATCATGATGACAGAGTCCAGGAGTTGAAGCAGCTTCAGTTTTTTTTGGAGCGCTTCTCTTGGAGCGCAGAGGCGCAGCGGCAGCAGCCTGAGCAGTGAGCGGCTTCAGAAGCTTTTACGCACAGTGGGTGTCGGGATGTGTTATTATGAAGCCATATTCCTTTAAGCTTACCTGTAATTAACGGAGAGGAAGACCGGGGCGTTTGGAGGAACCACAAAAAGCAGAAGAAAACCCTACAGGTGGACCAGGAGGAGGACTTCGAGCAGCGGAGCAACATTCTCAAAAAAAAAAAAAAAAAAAAAAAAAACCTTCAGGATCAAAAAGTTTTAATTACTGAAATCCACGCCGTGTCTGTTCCCTCTCAAACGTGCAGAAGCCCGGAGGTAAACTCCTCACTTTGTTCTGAAGGCAGAGCGACGATAATTACAGCCGCATTAAAATGACAAAGACGCGCCGGCAGGCAGGAGACACCGCGGCTGACTCCGTGCTGAGAAGCAAAAATCAGTCCCCAAATCCCGCTCACGTGACGACCCAGAGGAAAGCTGACATCAGAACAGGAGACCTGCGCTCAGATGGAGCGACACTTGCAGCTCTGAACTTCCCGTCGGATCGGTGCGTAAAAAGGTTTCGGTCTGTCTGCGCTCACAGATCCGCTTCGCGCAAGGATGCTGGAGAGATGTAGACCGTCCCGGAGCGAAGAGTGGACTGGAACCTGCGTGTCCGCGCGGTGTTAAAACCCGACCTGCTTCTCCTCCTCCTCCTCCTCTCATGGACCTGGTGTCGGGAGCGCACCGCGGAGCCAGAAAGTCCTGCCTCCTCTGCGCAGCCGGGGACCTCCTCCTGTTTCCAGACGTCTCCAAAACCCGTAAAGCTGTAAACCTCCCAGAGCTTCTCTGCTCCGCCGCTGCAGGAAAAACGCCTCATTCTGTTAAAGCTTTTTATAATGACTGATTGTTTCAGTTTGTCAGCTTCTGTCTGCGTGAACATGAGGCCGGAAAACTGCAGCTCCTTTCTTTGGACGCAGTAAAAAGTTTCACACATTTAAATTAAAGCGTGACAAAAAAGGAGGAAAATCAAGTGCAGTTGCACTTCCCATTTATGTGTTTGTTTATTTAAATTAAAAAAATGAAATAAAAAAGGGAAAAAAATACTTATTTTTTTTCAGTGTGGATTTTCAATTTTATTGATATTATCCGAGTTTAAATGGAAGGAATCTTCTCAGCTTTAAATCATAGCTATAAAATAAAACTATCTTGTTTAAATAAAAAAATTATAAGGAATTTAACACAAACTGCAGTGTATAACCTGAACTTTAGTGTTTTTATGACTTATTAGAACAATTTGCTTCAAAAGAGACAGTAATGACAGTTTGATGTGCAATTTATGGCCCTTTTAGTTTTTAAATCATCCATCCATCCATCCATCCATCCATCCATCCATCCATCCATCCATCCATCCATCCATCCATCCATCCATCCATCCATCCATCCATCCATCC
>NW_013952701.1:130227-131652 GCF_001266775.1 Austrofundulus limnaeus
CACACACACACACACACACACACACACACACACACACACACACACACACAGGAAAGTCATGATAGGAAGCCGTTAGACTCTGAATCTGCTGCAACCCAATGTGTTCCTGAGAAGTGCGGCACAAACCTGCAGAGGCTTTGAAGAAGTCCCAACAACGTCCAGATGAACTGTTCTAAGATGACCCAGTTTCCTAAAATATAATGAATGTGAAAAAGAAACAAAAACAAATACATTCAATACATTGCCAAGTTAATTTTTGCACACGTTGAACAAAAATCTGACTTGTTTGCATTGAAAGATCCAAAAAAAAACAAAAAAAAACCCACTTAAATTAATTGTTGGACTTAATAAAAAATGTGAAATTTATTTTGCATGATCTCTTTTCATACTGTTCCTAAACCTTATAAGAAGCTCAGAGTCCTGAACATATTCACCAATATTACCAATTATACTAACAAGTAGATAAATATAAGTTGACTTCAAGGTCAACGTAAGGTTTCTGCTTGTTCTCTCGTTAAGAAACTTTCAATTGAATTTATTAACAAGGTACTATAAAAATACCCCCCCGCCCCACACACACACACACACACACACACACACACACAAACATAAACATGAGTTTGGAAGAACAGAGTTTATCAGCAGGAAATTGAAAGACCCCAGGTAAAAAAAGAAAAACAAAAGTCTTTTGTCATGAGTCATTTTGCTCATTCAGGAATTCCCTGAGGTTACAGACACGTGGGAATCTTCCTTCAGACTCGCTGCAGACCGGAGCACGAGCCCCCCTGCAGCCGGTGGGTCTGGCTCTGGAAAGGAGGGGGAGAGAGGGGGCTGGTTGTAGGGGTTAGAGGTTAGAACCAGCTGTTCTGAGTCAGCCTAAAGAACCTTCCCTAGAACCCCATGTTAGAAATCTGAACCAAGGAACCTGTTCAAACATCACCAGTTTGGGATCACATTTCCCCCATTCAATCAAAAGAGGGAATGTCAGAACTGGATGTGTAAACATTATTACTCGGATCTAATTAAACAGCTTTCAAGTGAATTTAAATAAAGTGACAAACGTGCCCTGGAGCCAATAATCTGCTCACGTAAGACCATCTGATGCTGGTGTGACTGCTGCAGGGGCGGAGCTAGACTTTTTTGCAAGGAGTGAAACAGGGGTGGCTAAAGTGGTTTTTTTTTTTGTCCTGATGCATCTCAGTAATCCAGGTAAAAAATCAAAAAGAAAAAAATTGTATAGGTTTTCTGGACGGGTTCTTCTCTAATGAAACGTTTCGTCTCTCCTCCAAGAGACTTCTTCAGTCTGAGAGTTTCAGGCAAAATTCAGGCTTTTAAGCTTCATCCTCATCTCTGAAAGAGTGACCGCTGGCCTGTAAATGAGTGAAAACTGCAGAGTTCTGGCCATTAGATGTAGTTCGTTTGTGT
>NW_013952701.1:131839-151535 GCF_001266775.1 Austrofundulus limnaeus
TATCAAGAATGAGAACATCCTCATCTCTGAAAGAGTGACCGCTGGCCTGTAAATGAGTGAAAACTGCAGAGTTCTGGCCATTAGATGTAGTTCGTTTGTGTTGGGACATTATTTTGAACAGTAGCTGCTTAGTTTCCCCGATGTTTTTTTTTTGTTTGTTTTATGAGGGGACAATGCAAATAAAGAAAAAACACTCTGGATTTGAGTTGCAATGAATGATCCAAAACGACAATGAATGCTAATGTCAGCTTGTTATTTAGACATATAAAGCTGAAGATTAGTGTAGAAAAAGTGGAAAACAATAATTCCTGATGTCCACCACAGAAATATAAAAGGCTATATGATTCAGTCATTTTAAGACTTATTGAGATGAAATCTGTTGTACCAATTGCCCATACTGATGAAGCTAACCATAATGGCTAATGCCAATTTAGCAAAAGACCATAATTCAGTCCTTTTTAAGCAAACACAGCTGAAAATTTAAGCTGGAAACATACTCCCTCTGAACTGCCAACGTCGGCACGGGTTGTCGCAGTTTCATGACGAAAATTACGTCACTGGTGTTCACAGCATCGGCTCGACAGCCCCTTTTGGCACAACCCACGGGCAGAACTTTTTACCCTCCTCCTGCGATGACGGTAATGTGTTTTTTTGTCACTTCAGTAGAAAACAAAACCAAATATTACTAGTTTATTTAGTTTATTTCTTCATCATCAGTGACTTTTTTATTAAGAGAGAAGATAAGAAAGAAAGAAAAGTGAAAAGAGCTGAAACTACAAATGTATGAAATATACTCAATAAGACCACAAGACACCCCCCCAACATCCACACCTCCACACCCACCAACAACCGCACAGACATACATACATAATGACATTCTAATATTTCACCCACATCTACATATAGTACATGCCTGTATGTATTATAAGTACAAATGCATCCCCACACCCCTTTATGTGTTATGAGCATGCATACCTATCCAAGGTTTCTCCAATAGAATATTTAATAGTGACTGTGAAGAGCCCAAGACCCAGCCCCCAAGACCCGAGGCAGACAAAGAGGGGAGCCAGAGCTCGAGACACCAAGAGACGGTAATGTGTGATTGGTCTGAAGTTCGTGGGCGTGTTTGTTTGTGGTGAAACTGAAAGGGCTCGGACACTCAAAAGAAAAAAAATAAAAACTCGCCTCCAGAGTGGACGGTTACCAGGAAGCAGAGTTTTATAAAGATAGGCAAACCGAGAAAAACTCATGGCGTGTTTGTTTGTGCTGAAAGCGCTATAGACACTGCATTTACTTCAACCACTCACTAAAAAATAAAAAATAAAATGACTCGCTCCCAGAGCCGACTGTTACCAGGAAGTAGAGATTTATAAAGATAGTCAAACCATAAAAAACTCATGAATGGAGATCAAACAGACGTTGTGCACGGGGGAATCTGACTGAAAACTGTGGAGCTTTAATCAAGCCAGATGTGGATAAATATGTCGGGTGAGTGACGAGTCTGACTTTTTTCTGCATTGTCAGCTGTTGTGGGGAGAAACTCCATGAAGTGACGTATGTTGCAGCGGGAGGGGTTGTCTCAGGGACTATGAAAGGTGTGTGCGAAAACGACTGCCGAACAACCACGTGACCGCGCGTCGACCCGTCGGCGTCGGAGGGAGTATGTTTCCAGCTTTATACAGTGTAGAATCAGAGAAGCAAATGCAAAATCTAAGATTCCCACTCACTTGTCAGTTAGTTATTTGGGGGTGGCACCCTGGCCACACATTTGGCTCCGCCCCTGGACAGCGAACCAACCACGTCGATGTTCGAGCAGTTTCAGATTTTAAATTTGCTCATTTTATGAATCTGAATTCATGAATTGTATAGAAATTGGATGCATTTTTAAACATTCACCAGGAAAAAGAATAAACAAAAATAAATAAACATACAACTAAAGGCCCAGCATTTCTTAAAGGAATGCATATCACCTGCCTTCTTCAGGCCAGAGTTTTCAACCATTCATCAGGTTGCTGTTCAATAGTTTCTATGGTTAGAAGCACTTAACATTGAACTTAGAGAGTAAAACATCTCTCCCTGGTGCTTTCTTACAAATCGACACCTCCAGGAAAACAAGAAATGATAAAAATCTTCACATTAGAGCCTAATAATGTTGGATGACAAATAGTTAAAACTCATTAGCTGAGTGCCAGGGTGTCTGGAAGCTCAACGATTAATCGTTTTGTAAACTACAGTCCTCCCTCAGACGGAGCTCGCAGCCCAGAGGGTGGAGCTACACAATAAAAACAAATTGTGTCACGAAACTGTTTGTGTTTTACATTCTTGTAAACTGCAGATATTAAAGATGTTAACGGAGCTTTTTGCGTGAATGACGTCTGTTCTTTTTCACAACAAACTGGAAACTAAATAGAAATGCTGAAACGATGATGATGTGTTTTTCGGACTGTAAAGGACTTTTTACGTTGTTGTCAGACAGCATTGTTTTTCCCTGTTAATGTAAGAGATCTGGGTTCTGCCACTGCAAACGCTCCCAGTTTTACAAGCGTCTTGCAGTGACGTCGGGCCGAGAGTTAATCTCTTGGCTCGTACCTCTGCAGTTCGACAGAAGCCACGTTTCTGCACAAAGGATGATTTTTACAGGAAGGAAACAAGAAATGCTTTTCTTACAGGTTCCAAGGGCCCAGAGGTCATGAAACTTACTCAGCACATAACTGACTTTGTAAAACCTCAGCTCAAGCAAGAAAAAGAAAAACACTGAAACTGCTGTGGTGGGAAAGGGGGGATTCCTTTTGCGACTGGAACACAGCTCAGTTCTTTACCTGCTGCTGTGGGACGGAGACGGAGATCTTCTCTCTGACATCTTCTTCTTTAAGGAAGAAAACACAGCAAACATGTTGAGACCACATTAAAGAGAAATGCAGTTCTCTGAAAAGGTTTCTTACCTGGTGCAGATAGCAATTTCTTGGATGGGTTGAAAAACTTTCATTAAAAAAGCACAAGAAAGTATAAAAATTGTGTTCAAAGTCATAAAATGAATATACCTGTAAATAATTACATAAAGTCATTAAAATGAACATTTTGAGCTGCAGCAGCGGAGCTGAAATACTTGCCTTTACACCCACACCGTCACAGCTGGAGCCAATTAGATAATTAACACGCTGAAACTGTCTGATATAAAGTCAAGAGCAATTTACTTTGAGCTTTAACCTCAAATAGGTTGGCTTTGAAATGGTTTACTGAAGACTAAGGCTGTGCCTCAATTCACGGGCTGAAGCCGACATCGGACGCATTTATCGGCCACTTACACTACTGCCCTGCGCCGTAGGCTGTCCCAATTTGTACATTACAATTTTACCAATGTGATAGGCATCAGCCAAAACAGGTGCTATGTAAATAAATCTAATAAAGTGATACATAATCCATATATATATATATATATATATATAGGCCACTTTATTAGGTACACCTGTCCAACTGCTCGTTAACACTTAATTTCTAATCAGTCAATCACACGGCGGCAACTCAGTGCATTTAGGCATGTAGACATGGTCAAGACAATCTCCTGCAGTTCAAACCGAGCATCAGTATGGGGAATAAAGGTGATTTGAGTGCCTTTGAACGTGGCATGGTTGTTGGTGCCAGAAGGGCTGGTCTGAGTATTTCAGAAACTGCTGATCTACTGGGATTTTCATGCACAACCATCTCTAGGGTTTACAGAGAATGGTCCGAAAAAGAAAAAACATCCAGTGAGCGGCAGTCCTGTGGGCGGAAATGCCTTGTTGATGCCAGAGGTCAGAGGAGAATGGGCAGACTGGTTCGAGCTGATAGAAAGGCAACAGTGACTCAAATAACCACCCGTTACAACCAAGGTAGGCAGAAGAGCATCTCTGAACGCACAACATGTCAAACTTTGAGGCAGATGGGCTTCAGCAGCAGAAGACCACACCGGGTGCCACTCCTTTCAGCTAAGAACAGGAAACTGAGGCTACAATTTGCACAAGCTCATCGAAATTGGACAAGAGAAGATTGGAAAAACGTTGCCTGGTCTGATGAGTCTCGATTTCTGCTGCGACATTCGGATGGTAGGGTCAGAATTTGGCATCAACAACATGAAAGCATGGATCCATCCTGCCTTGTATCAACGGTTCAGGCTGGTGGTGGTGGTGTCATGGTGTGGGGAATCTTTTCTTGGCACTCTTTGGGCCCCTTGGTACCAATTGAGCATCGTTGCAACGCCACAGCCTACCTGAGTATTGTTGCTGACCATGTCCATCCCTTTATGACCACAATGTACCCAACATCTGATGGCTACTTTCAGCAGGATAATGCACCATGTCATAAAGCTGGAATCATCTCAGACTGGTTTCTTGAACATGACAATGAGTTCACTGTACTCAAATGGCCTCCACAGTCACCAGATCTCAATCCAATAGAGCATCTTTGGGATGTGGTGGAACGGGAGATTCGCATCATGGATGTGCAGCCGACAAATCTGCGGCAACTGTGTGATGCCATCATGTCAATATGGACCAAAATCTCTGAGGAATGCTTCCAGCACCTTGTTGAATCTATGCCACGAAGAATTGAGGCAGTTCTGAAGGCAAAAGGGGGTCCAAACCGAGTGTATATATATATAATCTAATAAATAAATCTGATGAATTGTTTATCGAAAAATGTTTTTAGAATTTATAAGCATAAAAAAACCCTTATTTACAATAAGGACACTAAGCAGAAATATGGGTGTCACATCTGAAGATGTATTTCATAAAACACTATTTTCTTATTCTTTCCACATAAACAGAAAAATCTTGTAACAGTTTAAGAAAATCAAAGCATTCCTGAGCAATAAAGAGGAATAAAATATAATTTTAGTAATTCTCTCCAGAGATCAAAAAAACGGGATCAGTATTGTTCACACAAAAAAAGAAATCTGAATCACTTAAGTTTTCTGGTAGTTGATAAACTGCTGATGTTTTTAAATCTTCGGCAAGCGTAAAATATTGCAGCGTTTATCGAATCTAGTTTGTTTATACCTTAAATCCAGCGAGACGAGTATAAGCTTCAGAGTAAGACCCTGAAAAAAGGCGTCTGCTTCGCTAAATCCAAACTCTGTTTTTATTATATTCCGCCCAAACTGCTGCACAGACAGAAGCTTTTGGAGTGTTTAAGTAAAATATTTGATGTTCCTAACAGCTGGGTGTGTGCAGCTTTGTCTGGTGGTCTCGCACATCAGAGCTGGTTTACTGCACACACGTGTGAACGATGGAAGAAGCATACTGAACATCTGAATGAGTGTTTATACACAAAACACAACGAAACTTAGAAAAGAAGGGAAGAAAATACAGAAAAAGTGAATTGTTTTCGAAAATAAAGAAAAAGTGAATTGTTTTAGAGGAGAAAGTTACAGGAAAGTAACTCAGAAATGACCCTTGAAGCTCACTGTTCTCCTCACACCAAAATATTTATCTAGTCTTACACTGATCTTCTAAGCTGTGATGAATAGATCAATTTAAAATTAAAGGGCTAGTATTTCCTGAAGGAATGCCTATCACCCATCACCTTTCATGCCAGAGTTTTATTTTGAGAAATGACAAGAGTTGTGTCTGCTTTGGTCAAACCATGAGGAAATATCACAAGATGAAACACAGAGCGTGTGTTGATGATGACATTAAACCTTAGCTCCATACTTGCAAAACATGACTGAGTTATAACCATATTTGTGTTGGCTAAGGTCAATTAGCTGGGATGGCTATGCTGAGCTGGATTCATTCAAAACAATTAGTGACAAACCTCAGAAAGTCTCATTAACATCCTTCCAAGTGTTTATGAGATTTTACTAATAGACAAACAGGATTGACTCCAAAAGTTACACATTGCTTGAGTTTTAAACAAAGATCTTGTACAACAGCACTCTATGTTGTGACTAATGGTCAGCTACAACGATACAAAATTGTAGCTCAATTTATGTAAAATCAGCTGAGTTACAGCCGTTTTTGTGTTTCTTTTTATGTTAATTGTTTGTGGCAGCCATCTTGAATTGGGTTGAAACCAAAAAGTAGCTGTTTTATTTTATTTTGGTAGACTGGAGATCGGCTGATCCTTAGATAAGTTCGGTGGAAAAGGCAGGCTTCTGGAAAATCATCCACTGTCCCCTTTTGCTCTGCTGTGAGCACTACTGTACGTAATGTCCAGTTAAACCAAGTTGTTTCAAGGGTATTGTTCATTGTATTTCATAAAATAATTTTGGAACATTGAAGGTGTTTTGTGACCTTACAACATCTCACAGTGTCAGCTATTTAAAAAATCCGTCTCGGCCAAAATCGGAATTAGCAGGTCAAACTTTTTAAAGGTCATGATTGAAGATCAGTGCACACCTTATAATCAGATGCTCATTCAAAGGTTATTTGGTTTCATTTTCACAAATTTCAAATTTCATAAGGGAATATTTAAAATTATTCTGAGCTGAGAGCTAAAGCTGAAACCTCTTTTGGACCAAGAGTGAGAAAGTTCAGAATTATATAAAAAAAAGTTCCAGTTCTAGGAAAAGTTCCTGTCAGCGCTGAGAGATCTTAAAAGGGGTGATGTCAGAAAAAAAAATAATACAAAACACAACTTACAAATTTGTGAAAGTTACTTGACGAAGGGATGAAAAGAGAGGACACATATAATGAAAGGTAACAAAGACAATGAAAGAAGAGATCTTAAAGTGATTGTGGAAGAATTACAGAAATAAATCCAAGCAAGTTCAAAAACGGAGAAAAAAACATGGAGCAATAAAAAGTGAGGGGCAGAAAAAACAGAAAGAGGAACTGAAAAGGGGGGAAAAAGAACAAGAAACTACGATGACAGATGGGCCGAAGAAATTTACCAGCGCTGAAGAAAACATTTTCTAAAGAGTGAGATAATATGAGTTGAGAGACTGAAATGAAAATATTTAGCTAAGCGAGAAAAAGAAACAAAAAATTAAAAGAGTGAAACTCCATCTGCCGCGCTCCTTAACGTACACATACTGAGAGCCGCTGCCATATTAAACAGTGACAGCTTTGTTTGAACACTTTTACATTCTGCTGCGTTTGGAGCCTAAAAGAAAGAAACAGAAAAACCTTCAGAAGTCTGCAGACAGAGTTCTGTTCATCAGCTTGACGAGGGCTGGGTGGCTTTTCAATCTCTGTCAACATCTCTGTGAGGAAAACACACATTTAAGAATCAGACCTTTGGGAGATGACATTAAAATGTTTCTCAAAGTGAAAAACTCTTACAGTGGTATAAAAAAAACCACATATAAGGTGGTGTTAATTCAGTATTCTAAAATCAACAAAAACCTACCGGTACATATCTATAATTTTTTATAATTATCAGTAGGTAGGCTGTGAAAATGACAGATTTTTGAAGGCTAGTGTACAGGTAAACATCCGAAGGGGTTGACATGTATGGGTAGAGTGTGGGTGAAACATCACTAGAATATAATATACTTACAACTTCAGTGCAGAGGGACGGCAACTCAGTGCAGAAATCTGAGGGAAGATGACTGTCCAGTCCAGATTACATTATTTAAGCCTGGATCTAGTTACAACTTCTAAATATCATCAACAGGTAAACAAACAACATGTTAATCAAAAATAATTGGAAATGTCTCCACAGATGCAATGTAAAAGGAAAACCTTTTGTGAGTATAATTTGAAAATCAAAACAACAGAATAAGATGGCTTGGATTATTTACAATATGAAACTTTATTTCTACATATTTCATGAATAAATTTGGTTTTATCCTCGTATTTGACTATCTTCTACAGACTACCCATTTATCAAAAAAAGTTATTTTTTTCTTAAAGAGAAGAATCTTAGCATTTGGAATGAAACGTATCTATAAAAGCAGACTCCCAAAAGGATCCTGGCAAATATGAACTGCTCCTAAAACTACAAAATCTTCTCTTTATTATAGACAATCAAACTGGTAAGAAACATTTTACTCTGAAATATCACAGACTTTTCAAACAATCTTGGCAAAAAAAAGAGAGCTGCTTCAATTTAGGTGTTTTTAGCTATGATCAAAATTTTAAATATTTACATTTTTCAAAACCGGGACCAAAAAAAAAAACATTCACTCCCAACTACAGTTCAGGAGGGTTGTTCACATCACAACAGAAGCCATGAGCAACAGTGCAAACAGGCATCTGCTTCACAATACAAACTAAAAATAAGTTTCCAAACGGACAGACGAGCTGAAATTGAATATACAGACATGGGGGTCTGCAGGGTCTCTAATAAAATGTTCAGAAGTGCTTTGTAAGCATCCCCAATTTTCTGATTATGGCTGTCTGACAGGATCTACATGCAACTTTCTCAAAGAAACAATGCATTTTCTGCATCTCTAAGGAAAATACAACTTTTAATAATTTACTACAGTGTGCTGTAAAAAAACGATTATTACTGTGTTTGCGTCTATGAGACCACTCGTCTGCTGGCAAACAAATGCTTATTTATTTATTTATTTATTTATTTATAAAAACGACATTTATGGGTCTGTAGAAAAACAGCTTCCGTTATAGCGTTCTTGAGCGGAAGAGCATGTGCAACCCTGTTGCTTCCAAAAATGTCCTGCTGGTATTCACTGCATGAACACAGTGTTGGCCAGCAGAAATAAGTATGTGTCTATGAGCTACCACATGTCCTTGAGCGTCCCAGAAAAGTGAAAAAAAATAAATAAATAAACCCTCTGTGTTGGAGTTCGGAGGGGGTTGCAGCAGCGGTGATGGTGGCAGCTGTAGGATGTGGCCTTGGTTTACTCGGATGCAGTGGGCGGCTGGTTGCGTCGGGGCGGTTTATTTTCGGCGGACCGGCGAGGGAGGCTCCGGGGCGAAGCTTTGGAGCCGCACGAGGGGGCGGGAGGGCGTGTCTGATGTCACGTCCAGGAGCGTGTGTGGGCGAGGGGCGGTGGAGGGGTGGTCTGGGGCCGAACGGGAATCAGAGCTGTGGGTGGAACTGCTGCTGAGACAAGACAGCAAGGATGGACAGAGTCAGCAAAACGTCTGAGGAGGAGGAGGGTTTTGTCTTCATGCTCACTTTTCTTGGGCTCGCCACAATCGACAAGCAAACCCACTAAAACTGGTGAAAGTGGTGTGATCCATTAGAAGCACAGCATGTACATGTAAATATCAGCTTAGCCACAAAAATATGTGACCTTGACTGAGTTATTTACATGTAAATATGAGTTTAAATTAAATTTGCGGATGTGTATTGTGTCAGATCATGAGTGCAGACACCTGTCTCGTGTTTTGCTTACGTGTCTGTTTTGCACATAAAGAAATCTTATTGCATCGACTCATTTAGCTCTCTGCAGCCTCCGGCTCCTTTTTCTTCTCTTTCACCTTTACAGATGACTTCCTGGACACTTTTATGTCCCCTGACTCCTTCCCAGCCTTATTTCCTTCCTTCTCTTTGTCCTTCTCCCTCTTCTCCTTCGACGACTCTTTCTTCTCTTTGGACGAGGATTCCTTCTTGGATTCCTTCTTTGCCTCCTCTTTGGGTTCTTTGATGTCTTTGCTTGAATCCTTTTTAGATTCCTTCCTGCTCTTGGATGACTCCTTTTTCTCCCTCTTGGTCTCTCCAAACGGTTCCCCTCTGCTTCCAGCTTCTTGCAGAGAACCCCCTGATGGATCACTGGACACCTCTTTGGAGTCTTTTTCTGCATGGAGAAATTAAAATACATTCACAATTAACAAACAATTCTCTCCATATATTGTTTTTAGTGAAATGATTGAGAAAATGAAAATAATTTACCTGTTTATAAAGGAATTAGTAATCGAAAGCTTAGATACTTTAGAGCACAGCACAGCTTTTGCAAGCACAACTTTGAATTTTGCTAATTAATGTAATTCACAAAGCCGTCACAAAAAGACAACAACTAGCATCTTTCTGCTCTGGCTTTTTTGACCATAATGTGGTATTAAATACAATATAATGGTTGATGATCGATGAAACATTACTCATTGATTCGGAAATAGCTTTCTGAGCATCTTTCCTCCCTGACGTTGTTTTTGCAGGGTTAAGGAGTGTCTCTGTTCTACATTTGTTAAAACCTGTTGGAATGCATTTTTCTTTTTATTTCTGTCACTTTTATGCTTGATGTGTTTATGAAGAACAGCCATAATTAGACTGGACAGAAAGGACAACAGTGTTCTGCTGCAGTCTGATGCAAAAGGAGAGCAAATTGTTCACACCTGCTGAACTTGACTGACATGTTTGCGCAAATATGTCATAAACCCTACTTGCTTTGTGAATGTGACACAGATAATGATAATAAGAAGGGTGAGAAAATGATAAAGTATAAATGGAGCTAAACATGTGTACTGTGTAATCTTAGATAAATGTGAAAATGACGGTTTGGTGTTTCAGAGTGAATAGCTGGCAAGTAAGGTCAACGTCTGTGAATCAATGTTTTGCAACGGAAAAAAAGTACAAAATTCTAAACAGTTTTGGTGTTTCGGTGCAGAAAAACCTGGGATGCTTAGGGAGTTTTCACACCTGACACATTTGGGCTGCTTTCAACAGACCAGAGTTTGCTTCCCCGTTGGTCTGGACCTTTTATGCAGGTGTGAATACACTCGTGAACCCTGGTGTGGTCCAAACAACTGGACCGAGACCCACTTTCTGAAGTGGTCTCGGTTCGCTTCCAAACAAACTCTGGTGCGGTTCGCTTCTCGTGTGAATACAGACCGGCCTCGAAGCAAACCAACCACAGGAAACATGAACCTCTTTGGACTACAGAATTAGCCCTTCAGTGCTGCTAACGCTACCACTGCGCTACAAACAATGACTACTTGTTGGTCAGGGAACGCGAAGCATCTCGTCTCCTTTGATTTGCAGCACACATTTGCCAATGCCATCCAGAAATTAAAAGTATATCAATGTGAAACCACCTTTGAATGAGATGCTTTAGAAATTTTAAATGGTATTGCAATTGCATGAACAGCACCATCGTTCTTTCCAGGTCTGTGCTCTGTACCGCAAACATCCTTTCCGTCTAATGGGAGCAATGTCCTGATGCATCTCAGTAATCCAGGTAGAAAAAAAATCAAAAAGAAAAAATAAGTAGGTCCTCTGGATGGGTTCTTCTTTAGTGAAATGTTTCATCTCTCCCCCAAGAGACTTCCTCAGTCTGACGAGTTTCAGGTGAACTCAGCCTTATAAGCACTGCCTCCACATGGACAAACAGGTTAGTCACATGCAAAGGAGGGCCATCGCCTAACAATAGGCTTGATTAGCTCTATTTGGTCACATGCAAAAGAGGTGACGCAACGGGAGCAATATTCATCATCCGCGTGGCTTTGTTCATAAACTATAGTCCTTTTGCAAAAAAGCACAGTGTGAATGCAAACCAGACCAAATGAAATATAAATAAATAAATAAAGTCCGCTTTTCGTTCGGACCAAACAAGTGGACCAAAGGACTTTAATGGTGAGAATATAGCCTCAAATTTAATGTAGTAAACAAAGCAAGAATAAAGGTATAGTGACTTAGGTCAGTCTGTAGGGGAGGATTACCACAACAGACTGGTTCAAAAATACTGCAAACACCCAAGCCTCTTTAATGTGAAGGCAAACTGATTGACAGCAGCACCTGTTGCATGACAAAGAATCCCCACTTAATCAAAGATACCCCTTCTAACCCCCCCACCTACACACACACACTTCAGCCCCACCTCCTCCAGATTCTCTCTGATAAGATGATAACAGGCCTCTTGTCTGCCAACAATGAGGCACACTTCTTATCTCCATGAGAACGGAGATGGTTTGGAGACCGCAGACGGCAGCCTGGTATCTCACTGTGAGTGAGGACCCACCTTTAAAAGTATCTGGATGTGTCTTTGCGTGGGGATGTATCTTCCCTCGCAGAGATGTGGTGAAGACAATGAGCTGCTCAGTAAATGTGTTTATGTGCTCGAGACTCCAGAGAGGCGCTCTAATCAGACAGCCCATCGTCTACGGCTTAAGAGACAGAAAGTCAGGTACTGTGTGTGGCAGGTGGTGCCATGAATACCGATTAAAGTCAGTACACAACATGCTGTCTGTGCTCAAAACAACAATATGTACATTTTAAATTTCCAGCTAAAAATACTTGCAAACAGCATTTAACACCTCTTACTGCAACTGTTAAAGCTCCTAACTTTGACGGCTCATTAAAGCATTTGTGTTTTTCAGCCTAAAGCAAGTTGTCTACCCACCCGACCGTACAACCACAAAACTAAACAGATACAGACACAAGCTGTGTGCATTCACATGTATAAACACAAACACTCCACACGTACTCCTAAAGTATCTGCAAATAATCACAAGTGAAAACGCATATGGAGCATTATTACCAAAACAGCTGGCCACAAATTGTTTTTGTGAGAGTGTAAATTCACACTTCCACGTGCAAATTGTCCCCCTCCCATTTTCTCAAAACTTTTACAGTCCGACATGAAGGACATGTTGGGTTTGGGTGTGTCTGTATCTGAGCTGTAAGCTGTAAAGAAACAAGTGCCAGAAAGAAAGAAAAAAAAAGAAGCAGTCTGTGACCACTTGTCTTCAAGAGGGTTGTCAAGTAACGAAAACAATATGTGTGAATTTATAATGTGTGCCTCAGTTGTAGTTTCATCAGTGGGCTTGAGTGGGTTAATCCAGCAGTGACAGTCTAATCCAGACTGGATGCTAACTGTCTGGTTACCGCACAGAATCCATCAGAGCTCAGCAGCTGAGCAAGCAAACAGACACCAGGGTTCTGTGTGAATTCATACACATTTCTGTGCGTTGTGAGCGTTGTGACGGACACAAACCACTGGATGACTCAGATGAAAAACCATTAAAGTCATGGTCTAAAGGGAATAAAGCTAACAGGTGCCTTACTAAACAGTCACAGAAAGTGAGGAGATAAGCACCAAACAGAAGAGGCTCAATTTAACTATGTGAAGCCTGGGGTATGTTTATAGTAAAGACCATTAAAATGCTTCTTTTTTCTTTAATCTCAGGAAAAAAAATACAAAACAAAAAAGTAGTATTAAATAAATAAATTTTCTAAATAAATTTTATAAATTTAAATAGGGATGCATGATATATCGGCATTACCATCGGTATCGGCCGATGTTGGCCATTGTTTTGCGTATCGGTATCAGTCCGATAAGTAAAACTGTCAGATAAGGATTTCCCACTTATTGCCATTTGTGTTTCTGTTTCGGGAGGGGAAAGGGTTGGTCCAGCAGTATCTGTTTTATCGTGATAGTGATGCTGTAAAGCCAGTATATTTAATTTAATTAACCTTTATTTATCCAGGTAAACTGTTTGAGAACCACATCTCATTTACAAACATGACCTAATAACTGAGAGCCATGTCAGTGGTCTGGTTGTTTTTCATAGTATCAAAAAAAGACACAAGTATGTTTGTGCACACACAATGTGTGTTTCTTTAATAATGGTTATATTGATTTTTGGCCAAATCAGCAATATCAAATATTGATATCGTTGGTGTACCATCAGTGCATCCCAAATTTTAAATTATTCACTTTTGACAGTTAAAAAGTAATAAATAAACTGAGGTAAACATTCTGCTTTCCTTGTAATACAAACATCAAATTCAAAATCTTAATTTTTAAATCAAACTGTATGTTTCAAGCCATATCTTGAACAAATATTTGCTTCAGCAGAACCAGTTTCTGTGCATGAATGTGTCTGTTAACTGTAGACTGACTGATGAGGTCTGATTTGGGCCAATCATTAGTTTATAAATGTCAGCCTAGCTTTGCAGTTTCCCTAATTTAATTTATTTGATGACTGGGTACATTTTGCTTAATGGCTTTACAAAGGTCATATGTGGAAAATAATTTCATATATATATCTTTATGTTTTAGGTGAAAAGTTCATTGTAAACTTTAAGTGCAAAACGAAAAAGACAAAAAATATGCGTTGATATTGTTTTTGTCTTATGTATTTTTAAAAGCTGGGGGAACAAACAGAATGTTTTTGGAGCACCAGATTTGAAAACCTGAAACAAACTCTCAAAGTGGTCAGGTGTGACACTTGGGTTAAAATCATATGTTTGAAGTCAAGAGTTCAATCCCATACTGTCCTTTCAGATTAACATTGATAAAGATGTCGCTGAGTCTGCAGAGGCAAGTAAATAATCATCATTCGAGCCAAGGGTTAAACTCTCATCTGCTTGGTGTCAAAGGTCAACAGCTCTGACCTCTCTGGATTGTTTTCACAGCACGGATATAATATAAACATGAACCATAACAATCATATTTTAAGACTTCTCTTTTGTTTTCGAAAAGCAGTTGAATGGTCATTCGATCTGATGACAGAGACTCGTAAATGGTCATTCGGCCACATGAATGCTTTCATTTTGTTTGTTCACATTTTTCAGTGCTGTGACAAAAAACATCTGCATTTACTTTACTGCATTTCTGTGGTGGAAGAAATTTCAAATCCAATGTGGACAATAAAAAGCCATCAAAACAGCACAATCGACACGGCAAAAATTAGAAAAGAAAATGTTTTTTTTTGTTCTTTTTATCCCAGCCAATTCATTAAATCTTTCTGCATGTATTCTTAGTTTTTTTTTATTCTACCAAATGAAAACAGAAGACAGTTGTTTAAAAAAATACTAATTTGACATCATGTTACAAACATAAATTATAATTATAGTAAAGAAAAATAACTTGTCATGGTTATATCAGACAAAAATACCCTGATTAATACAACATGGTTTAATTATTTTAAATACTGTATATCTACATGAAAATGATACTGCCAAAAGGACAAAAAAACGTTTTTATGTGGAGGTGCTGAATGGACAGTTCCTTGTAAATTTGGACTTTTATTTTGTTGAAGTTAACACTGTTTTTGTTCATAGTAATGGGTTTCCTGAGCTTTGATTACAGAAATGTTAGTATTGTCTGTTTTCACCTACTTTTGGCTGTTTCAGTCTTTTACAGTTAAACATTTTCCATATGGCGCCTGAAGGACCTATATTGTTGTAAGATTCTTGATTTAATGTGTGATTTGATTTTATTGATGTCAGCACTTTTACAGCCAGAGGTTGAGTTTCTTGGTTGTTTTTATAATGGCTTGGACTTAAAAAGCTGTTGATGAAAAGAACGTCATGGTGGATATGAGGCGTGACAGGTAGAGGATATTCTCATGTTGGTCTTTGAGTCTATGTAGCAGAACGCTCCTAAATATCATTATAAAAGTTAAATGAGCAGATCTGTGAAACCTTTCCATGTGTTTGGGTTTCAGGTCTCTTTTTTTCCGTCACCCAGGGAGAACGATGTCCCTCTGACGTTTTTTTTTCCAGGAAATAAAAGTGTGTGTGAGAGCGGGGGCTCTCGAGGGAATGGTAGCAATGACTCGATAAACATTGACGTTGTAAGACAAGATGGCAGCTTCCCTCCTTATGGAAATCTAAAGGGGTCAGGTCACATCTTGTCACTCTGCTACTTCAACAAACTAACAAAGTTGAAGTGTGTAGACTAAACAGTGCAGAGACCTGTACGCCACATCCTCCTGAGCTGATGGGATCAAGGTGACGCTAAGCCCTTTTCACGTGGGACAGGAGCTACCTGAAAAAGCCTGATGGTTTTCATCACGTTGAAAAGTTATTTTAATTGTATGCGAACCTGACACAGTCACGTCTGGATGAGATCTGCTCAACGGGAAACTGTGGGTAAAGTAGTTCCTTACTTTGCACATCATGGATTTAAACGAACAACCTTTAGAGAATAAACTTATTCGAAAACTGTTCTCAAAAAGTAGGTGTTTCATTTTAAGAGACCGTGTTTGTCAGCGTAAAGAAGGAAAAAAAGAGGAAAAAATGGGCAATCATCCAACTCGTGTGGAGACGGCCTTCTCTAATGACATTTTGCCCATGTGTGCTTTGTTAGAGATCCTGTTTAAATGATTGTGCGTCTCCTCCAGCCTTAGTCTGGATTTACATGTCTCCACAGAACATTTTAATTTGAACAAGAAAGATGGTTTATTAGTCCATTGTGGCAACTTGGCCTCAGCTATAGAATTACATTTTTGGGGAAAAAACAAAATAAAACAAACAAAAAAAAGCTTCTCTGTAAATTTGACAGATCTGGCTTCATGACTGGCAGATGAAATCTGGTAGAAAATGGTGAATGGGAAAAGTGAACTATTAACACTCTGTGAACACTCAGCCACACACAGGTACTGAGCAGTTTGAAATGGGGGGAATACAAGGAAGCTGAACTTTCATGAAAAGAAAGACGTAACATTTTCAAGCTGTTGTTCATTTACTGATGACAAAACTAAAAGTATAAATGAAAGCAATGTTTTTTTTAATCTGGAAAAGATCAAACAGTTACTTATGGTAAATGCTTTAGGATTAAAACTGTATCTTTAGCTTTTTTATAGTAGAAGATCTAAATAAAATCGGTTTTAGACTTTTTATACAGGAATGCCTTATCACTCCTGGAAATACTAGATTTTGTCGCACCAATAAGACAAAGCTAAAGGAATACTATCCCGGGTGGACATACAAAAGTTTTTTTTATGTTTCTGCCATCCTCAAGTGAAAAGCATTACCCTGGATTTACACTACATGCGACTCCGCTACGCTACGCTGCACTGCGGTGCGCAGTTCGAAGCTGTTCATTTGCACCCCAATTTATACAGCGTCCGCTCAGCTCTGCTCCGGTGTGACACGCAGAGGAGGGAGCGTGTGCAGGAAGGAGATCACGCGATAAATCCAGTAATAAATGTGGAAGTCACAGCAAAAAATAATTAATTCTGTGAAAGATGAACTCCAAACACAGCTGAAAACACTGATATAAAAGGTTTTGAAATCTATGGTTGAAACTGTATCACTGTCATCTTCTTGAAACTTCTGATTTCAAAATAAAATCCATGTGTATAGTGTGTACACATATGCTTCATGCTACATGTTTCCATCTGCTTCCCAAATAGAACGATACATTCTGACAGCATTTGTGTAGAAATATATCCATATATTTAACAATATAGCTGCAATTTTGACAAAATTATGGTGTCTTATTTTGAAAATACAAATGTTGTGCTTGTTCCTCTTCCTGTTGGTGCAACGTAAATGTTAAAAATTGACTCTGGAGCAGCTCCAGCATTCGGCAGAAATAGGATCGGATCTAATTTTGCCGGATCGCCATCCGCTCACCGTCGCCGTGTGGAGCCAGTGTAAATACCTCATTGATTATAATGGGTGAGTATTTGCTGCGGAGGTCGGACCAGAGTGGAGCCAGACCGCATGTAGTGTAAATTAGGGGTTAGTTGTTAATTTTGAACACCAAAGCAAGTGTTCATATTTTATAAACAAGACACAGTGAGTTATTCATCAACACAGCAGTACACAAAGCTGGAGAACAACGACAAGCATTTTATTTGCAATATAACGTGTGATTTTAAGCTTTTATTTCTTGATTTTATGCAAGTCATGTCTCTATTTTCTTTCACTAGTGTTTCCTAACTTCTAAACACACAACTCTGGTTTTAAGTCATTTAAACACTTCATATTCCACCACAGTTTACAGGACAACACTTGTTTGTTCTTTGCAAAATGAAAACAAGAAATACAGAAACAAAAGTCAGCGAGTCCATGAGACAGAGTGAGCGATGCTATCTGTGGTTTGTTCAAAGCCCAGATGTTCTGCCTGGATTCATGTGTTAGCAGTGGATCATGGCAATGCATTCATCTGCAGGCAGGCGTAGTCAAAATAGACAAGGCCGCACAGATTGCCCGCATATCGGCCTCAGCAGTGTGCCAGATAACGCAGCAGAAACCTGCAGATTTACAGAATCCAAGAAGAAGGAACCTGCCAAAGATGAAGTGATTGGATCTGTGTTGAAGTGTGAGTTTGAAAATGTGAGTGTGTGTTATGTGTGCCTTTCTGTTTGTTCAGTCCAGATGAGGCAACTAAATGTGACACAACAGCTTTGTCTGAGGTCCAAAAACAAACTTTTTGTTGTCGACAGCGTGGGAAACAAAGAACAGGATCAAAGTAGCTACTAAATTTAATGGCTTACATCACAACCAGTAAACAAATTATGTTCCTCGCAACAAAGAGTGCATTGACTTTTAGTGTCTCCTTCATGTTAAACCAAAAGTAGGAACAGTTTTCTGCCTAAATCCATCCTTTATTTTTTTTCAGCGTTTGGATTTCAGAGAACACAACTGCTGAAGTGTGCTTTTATCAGATGTAATTTCTTATCTTAAAAAAAATACTGTTTCCCTCAATAAAAAAACAACATAATTCAACAGAATAAATCTTTAAAGTCAACAGAAGCTTGGTAATTATTTAAGTAATGCAAACATCATCCTGTCAAAATATTTAATAAAATAAGTAAGAAAGCACATCAATACCCATCAAAAACTACTTAATTAGGAAAATAATAGGTGCACATGGAAGAGAAAAAGAAAACAAGAGCAGTGACGATGTTTGGACAGGCACTTTTTTATACTATTCTTGGTGTGGAATGTGCTGTTGAAGCAAACAAGCCTGTCCATTACTCTTAATGTGTGTATAGACCGTGACACCTCAGACCAAACTGTGCCTATAGAGTTTTGCACACAAATTGTCTTCGCAAGGAAAAAAAAGGAAACAGATATTTATGTGAAAATGGGCACTGAAGCATGTGCAAACACTCACAACCACTTTTATTCTTGCAGTTTGTTTCCAAAGTGATTTAGGGGAGTGTCTTCGGTGACGGTAAAAATGTTTCTTGTACGGAGATAGGAGAGAAAAAGAAAAAAAAGTTTGAAAATGTTTCGATCTAAACCTGCTTAAATTAATCCAAACTTGTGCACAATTTGCTGAACTAAAAAATGGAGGGTATTAACTTTGTAAGAACAATTTGTATGTTAAGAAATTTCTATTTTATTTTAATTTTTTTGGTAAGGAGATTTTGTAGTTTTCTTAAACCAGCTAATAAATAAGAACAGGGTTCCTACAGTTTAAGGCAAGTTAAATTTAAGACTTTTTTAAACTTTTTAATGCCAAGTGAACTTAAATTTAAGACCAATTTCACAATAAAAACTGTGGCACAAACTCATGAATCAAAGCATTTTTGGTTCATGTATTCAAATATTGCTAATAGACCAATAGTTTTTATCCATATCCAACTGCTTTTTCATTAAATATAGCAAAAACCTTCTTAGCAGTCAGTTTGAAACTTAATTTAATTTCTAGAAAATCCTCTAACGACCTAAAATTTGAAGTTTAAGGACCCACAGTGGGGTCTTAACCCCAATTCGCTGTAGATGAAACCTTAAAGTGCCTATGACATCCATGTTTTGTAAGAAATATGAACGCATTTTTGGAAAAACAACATTGTTAACATATTCCTAAATTAATTTCAGGTCGCTCAGATGGACAGTTGTTGAGACATTTGCATGTGAAGTAACAGGAAGTGATGTCAAAGGATAAAAATGCATGTAAATTTTTAAAATAAATAAATGTTACCAATTATTTTAGTATTTGAGACAAATTACAGTCGTCCTATTTACAATGTGTTAACACTTTTAAGACCTCTGAAAGATTGATTTTTTTTAACAGGAAAAGATTACTAAAAATCAAGCCTGACTCAGCATAATTGCTGTTTTACAGCAGGTTCCTGTTCTGCAGAACATAAAACACTCAGAATTACAGCATCACAATCACATCATT
>NW_013952701.1:151645-153219 GCF_001266775.1 Austrofundulus limnaeus
CCTCTGGCCGTAACAGTTTTTAAAAGTTGGTAATAACAGTTGTCCTTTTGTAACAGATCTAGTTGAATGACCACTTCCAGAATTTGATTTGGCCAACAATGCACAGAGAGTTCCATAATTGGCACCTTGGAAGATCTGAAAATATAAATTAATACCACTATACTATTTAAGACACTTTGAGGCTAATTAAGGCCTTATTTTTGGATTGATGAGTTCAATGCCTTTTAAGACTTTTTAAGGATCTGCAGGAACCCTTTAAGAAGAATAGGAATAAAGACACAACGTGTTGAATAAATGTTAGCTACACAAAAATAAAATGTTGAAAGTAGTGTTCAACCTTTTCACGTTGGATTGAATCATGTCTGTTGTAAAAACTTCAAGCTCAGTTGATTTCTTTTAAGAGTCTAATCACATATAGAGAAACAAATGAGACACATATCACACCTAAAATGACAATTCAGAGTTGTCACTTGCAAGCATGCTTGTTTTCTCTACATGTTCTGGAGGAAACCAGAACATGTAGAGAAAACACACAAATGCTCAAGGAGAACATAAAACGTGTAGAGTTAGCTACGTTCTGACCACCGCTCGGCTCTGCCGCCGGATCACATCTTGTACAAATTTGTCTTGAGCCTTTACTAACAGGCACACTTCTGGTCATTTATGAATCATTCAGCCAGTAAAACTGACATTTCTGGGGCCAAAATGTCAACAATAAAACAAAGTATGTTGAACACTAGAACATAATGAATTCATGTAATAAAAAAAATCTGGTATCTGTCCCCCCCAAAACAATCCATGAGATAAAAAAAAATATTTGAAACCGGGGCAAAAAAATAACAGAATTTTATCCAGAGGAAAAAAAAACGGAGTAAGGCACTAAATAATGTTTTCAAACAAGACAATAAAATTGTGAAAAGCAACGAGAGACAAAGATTTAAAGATAGATAGAGGCTCAGACCACTGCTTGCTCTGTCTCTCTGGGTGTGGTATAGTGGGTGGGTTCATTCCCGTGGTTGGCCAAGATATTTTTTCTCCACTCAGCTACGCCCTGCTACTAACCAACATGCAGACACACACACATACCAACACACACATAATGTACAGAAAAATATACGGCGGCCAGTCAAAAGAACAGAGGCCTGACCGAAGAGGGACTTGAACGTTTCTAGGCCTGGTAGTGACATAAAATTGTTGCGCAAACACACATTGATACAGACAAAACGAGCACAAATACACACACATAAACGCCTCTGTCGACTTCCTCTGCTCTGTTTAAATACACTCAACCACATCAGAGGGAACATTTACAACACTGTGCGAGTTACACACACAAAACTGTAAATTTTACTCACTAAACTGTAAAGACATTTCTTAAATAAAAACGTGCACAATCTTATCTCCACGGGATCTGCAGGGTGATAATTTGCACACGTGAACACACACGCACTGCAGCCTAAATGTAGGAGGCTAAATGTAGCTAGTCTGTGTATGTGCATGTGCGTGCGTGTGTGTGTGTGTGTGTGTGTGTGTGTGTGTGTGTGTGTGTGTGTGTGTGTGTGTGTGTGTGTGTG
>NW_013952701.1:153232-164175 GCF_001266775.1 Austrofundulus limnaeus
TGTGTGTGTGTGTGTGTGTGTGTGTGTGTGTGTGTGTGTGTGTGTGTGTGTGTGTGTGTGTGTGTGTTCAGTTGGCTTCTGTTGTGGTCTGCTTGTTGTTCTGTACTGAGACACAACGGTCCATCCCTGGAAAGTGTTTTAACACTCCTCTACCATAGCAACATAAACATCCAGACACACTCAAACACACACAACACCCGACTTTAAGGCACTGAAAGTCAAGCCAGGACAATTCTAATGCTGCAAAGTTATTTTAATAAGCTTCATGGTGTCCAAGTTTACAATAATAAAAACAAAACAAAACAAAATTGGATTAATATTCAGTATTGGTCTTGTAGGATTATGTATTTTATAGACACATAGGTCAATTCTATACTATATTCAAGTAACTATGTTACCTTCAGTTATGAAAATTTTGTAAATATCAAAAATATATTGGACTTTGCATCATAGCCACCATAAACACACTGAAATTGGCCTCTGTCTCTTTAAGAACCTCCTACCATTTCAGACACTCCCATGTCTTCATAACAATGTTTCAGGGGAGGGGTGCTCTGTGGGGCGGGAGCTCGGCTGCAGACTGAGCTCCAGGGAGGAGCTTTCTACAAATAGGCGGTGCTTTGTACCAGTAAGTGTTTAGGCAGCTCCACATGGCCACCACAAGAGATTCAATGACTTCTCCAACATCAAGGTCAAACCCGCCCTGAACACGCCAGATCCCGTCCCATCTCGGAAACTGGGTTTGGGCCTGGTTTGTCAAAGCAACACTCTGGGTACATTTTTGAAGAGGGAATGATATTATAACATGATATAAAGCTCAAAAAAGTACATTTTGCATAAAAACTGCCCGCCATCAATGTATTTTGGGTCCAAAATAGTTTTAGTTGCAATATTAAAACTACCAAATACTGTCTACATTTCTTTCCAGGTTATAAAGCCATTGTTTCCCGTATGGGTCACAAAGAATACACCAAATTATTTTCATATCCATGTTTGAATTCCCATTGACCAACATGTCACCTATGTGAAAAGATGATCAGTGTATTGTCCTCACTCAAAAAGATGAGGTATTCAGTCTGTGGTGATGCCTTGATTAACTGGTTTAAAATAGAACATCAATATTGATTTGATTAAATGTTACAAGTGTTAAATTTATAGCTTATTTGGTTGGTGCCCGCACCATAAACTCTAGCTGGATGACAGCATCAATGAAACTCCAAACATGTAAAATATAAATGGAAAAGGCAGAACCAGTGGGGCCATAACTGCTGCTGTCCCTGAAGTCAATTAAAAAATATTTGCAGATATTTTCAGATCTTCTAATATTTCAGTTAGCTTAGTGTTTTCCTTGTCGCTCATGCAGAGCAGAGGGAGGAAGGGGATACACCCAGACTGGCTCGCCACAGAAGCAGCACCCTGGTGTGGGAAAACCCTGAACATTGGAACCCCCCTTCCTTAACTCTTAAACCAAACCAAAAGACTCTGAGGATGTGAGGGACACCACAGTGTATATACAGGTAGGCTTTACAACATGCACACAAAACCACTTCAGTGGCAAAACTTATATCCACTTTTCACCCACAGTTAAAGCAGTGTAAATAGTGAACAATATTTTTTTAACATCAGAAATAGAAGTTAATCAGTCATTATTTCCTCTGGATTTATTTGTCAAATAATGTAATCCTTAGGGATAAAAGAAGAAGTTATATATACTCTAAGCTCTACATTCGGTTTTAAATCTTAAATTTTCAGCCAAAATTGACTGAAAAAAAGGCCTTAACCACGGCTATTTTTTCTTCTTTTTCTCCTCCTTTTTGTCTTTCTGATCTTATTTTTCCAGATGGACACCTGCTCTGCTTCATTGTAGGACGTGCAGCTTTCTGGCTCTGCGTGTTTGTTAACTGTACTGCGGTAAGCCACCATTCTTCCTTCTCCGCCTCCTCCTCACCACTACCTCTGCCAAAGATACATTTCACCTCACCACATCTCCGACAGGAACAAGCACAAGCGAGGGAAGGCAGGAAACCATAAAGCAATATTTCTGACCCCTGCCGGGTAAAAACAGAGGACACATTATACTTGGATGGTGAAAGCTATTGATTTTCCTTTCTCCCACGTAACCCTCCATGAATTGAATTTAATGTCTGAATAAACCTTTTTTATCCACTTTTGACATCCCTTTTCTTGGCTATTTTTTATCTATTACAAATACTGAGCTAAGGAAAACTTGACATCATCGCTGGCGATGGTAACTAAGGAGGATGCTGTGGTGCTGTGGCTCCTCTTTGTAGTCCAGCTACACCTGCTGCTCTGAACAAACTGCCTGAAAAAGCAATTTATGTGTTGTGGGAAATACCAATGTAGACGGATTTGCCAGAGAAACCAGGTCTACAAAAGCGAGTTACTACCTAGCGCTGGGCAGTACGACCCAAATTTTATAACATGATTTTCAACAATTATACCGGTATTTGACAGTATTTTTCTTTTCATCACAGCTCGGCTGATAGTAAAATGTACAAACGTTGCTTATTGATTAGCAAACCACGGTCAGCTGAAGTTACTCTCTTTCTGCAACACCGAAACTATTTCTAGATTTTTTTTTTGTTTTACTGTACCTCTGTCTGTGTCGTTGTTTCCCTCCTCTATGTCTTTTCTACTTTGCCTGGTTGTAGACACGCATTTTGGTACAGTTGTGAAGGAGGAGGGTTGAGCAACTATCATTATCAGGTCTATCGTTTTATGTTCTTTAATAAAGTTTAACGGGACGACTCATCCTCTGTGCACCAGTCAATTAAACCCCAGTACACAACTATTTTTCCCAGGCTTTTAACAATAGAAGCACATTAACGACTCCATACATATACATTGTGATTTAAATCAGTGAAGGTGAAAGCAGGAGATTTTTTTATGTTAGTCAATATAAGCAGCGGAATCATCACCTGCTGCCAGTTATTGAGAAGCTGCTCAAACAGTAGCATTAGCTTGCTATAGGGTTGGGTATAATCGTATCGTGTGCAATTAATCGTCAGAAAAACATTAATCGATTATTTTTTGGCATTTGACGATTAATACGATTAATGCCAGCAGGCAGAGTCCGCTCGGTGCTCCTCTCTGCTTCAAATATGATGAACATTAAAGAAAAGTTCTGTAATTATGACCCCTGCACGCGAAGGTTAAGCGGGAGTCATATTGTTTTCGTACGGTTTATTTTTCTTAAATTTTTTAAGTGATTTTTAGTCAACCGTAGCACAAAAACGGCTGCAGCGATCAACATGAAATTTGGCAGGTCTGTAGATGAGTCCGACCTACACTGCGCCAGCCAACGGTTTTAAGAAAGACCCCATATTTGAAGAGGGGGCTCCTTTCAAAGTGGGGGTGTCTGGACATGCAAAAATGCTTATAACTCAGAAACTGTTCAACAAAGAAGCTTCAGATTTCTTTTGTTGTTTAGCTCTGATGAAGCTCTATCCATTAGGCCCACAAACAGTGCCCCCCCCCCACCACTGGACCCCCAATTTGTCTGAAAAAGGGGTATCTGGACATACAAAAATGGTTATAGCTCAAAAACTTAAACATAGGAGCTTCAGATTTTCTTTTGTTGTACAGCTCTGATGAGGGGCTATCCATCAGTTCTGAATGTGTTCAGGCTATTTAAACTGGTATGTCTGTGTTCAGAAAATGCATATCATAACAAAAATAAAACAGTTTTCAGTATGAACCAGTATACCGCCCAGCATTATTACTACCCACCGCCACCTCTAGTTGCATCAAACACCCAAAACATGCAACCGAGAATTGTCAGCATTTTTGATCAAATTTACAGAAAAAAAGCCCAAAGTTGCTTATAATTTGTAAATTTAGTAACTGTGGATGATACCCTCAAACACTAACACCTCCGTTCTAGTATCAAGAAGCCAAAGGCAAAACGTTCCAGAGTTTAAGCTTTTTGTTGTTGATTTTATTTATAGTTATAATTTAACTTCAATAAAAAAGTTATTTTCCAACTATTTTTTGATATGAATGCTAAATAAAATAAAAATAAGGAGGTGCTAGAAAAAAATCTGCCACAGAAAAAAAAAACAGAATGATACATTTTAGTAATAGATTTAAAAATCATGTTGATTATTTTTGTTTTTCATTTTAATATTTATACATAATGTTCATATATATTTCCAAACCACCATAAAAATCAATTAATGACATCCTGGCAGCATAGTGACATAACATTAGTGCCGGTTTTCCAGATTTTCTTCAAACCCTGTCTGTGTGTGGTATTACAGCTGCCAGATTTGTGTCTAACAGATTTGCCCGTCATTAATAAACCACATAACACACACACACACACACACACACACACACACACGCAGTAAGTCTTTCTGCAAGTACACCTTTTTTTCCACCAAATTAACAGGCAGAACCGCCGTGACTAGAAACACATGGAACTCTCTCACAAACACAAACACACTAAATGAATTCAACAAATAACCTTCAAGGGGATGCTTAATATAATTTAGGAATTACTCTGTTATTTCAAAACATCATTTTACCTGCGACACACACAGACACATACTGCGGGAAGGAAATAAAACAACTGTCATTAATCACAAGTTGTCAACAAGCTGCCCTCACACAACACAGCTTCTTCACCAGAATCTGACTGACACCTTGCTTCCCTCTGCTTTTTCCTTCAACAGCAAAGTCATTTTAAAATGATTACTTTCTATAAGGCAAACATTTGAAAAATGTATTTTGGGGAAGAATCCTACAGGTAAATAAAATATTAAGCCACCTCTGCAGTGAACTGCTTGTTCCAGGGATGGACTTCAGTTCCACTGTCGCATGAGAAAACCACCAGGAGTCCTTGTTCTGCTCTGAGGCCTTGGTGAGTTGGCAACACAGAAAAAAATATAGCCTCAAAGAGAATAACAAGGACCACCGGTGCCAGCTAAAGTTCAGCATGATTGAACTGAAGCCCGTCAACAGGATGAGACTTACTGAGGAGGCTGATCTCCTTCCATAACTGTAGAGAGGAAAATAAAGATGCTGGCTGTTTCGAGAGGTGACTTGTAGCAATAATTTATACGTTTGGATTTAAACTAGCTGGGTTAGATGCAACCAGATTTCTGAACAAAATTTCCATGGCAGGCAACACCCGATAAATCCAGGTTGTAGCTGATGGTATAATTCTCCAACGAAAGAAGAAAAGCATAAAGACGTTGGCCCAAAATCCTTCAGTCCCTTTTTGGCCAATCGTGTGTTGGAAATAGAGTTGAAGGAAATTTTGTGAGTGACGAACTTATGTTGTGTCCTTGGGCAAGACACTTCACCTGCCTTGCCTACTAATGGTGGTCGGAGGGTCTAGTGCTGCTGGTGCATGGCAGCCCCGAGTCAGCTGTGGCTACTATGTAGCTTACCACCATCAGTGTGTGAATGTGTGTGTCACAGTAAAAGATGGAGTGTTAAATTTGCAGTGTTAAACTTTTCAGAGTTAATTTCAGCTCCCCAAGTGTTATTTTAACACTTTCTGAGTAAACTGACATCCAGTGTTGGTGTTAATTCACAGAGATGCTTTCCTCAGTGTTGTCTCAACTCTGGACAGTGTTAAATAAGCTCTGCCAACTGTTAAGTCTTGATTAACACAACAGTGTCGTTATATAAGTCAATGCAGTTGAAAGAAGTATTCTGAAAAGCCCCGCCCTCTTCCTCATGGACCAGAATTTTCTCAGCAAGGAATGCTGGGCAGTCTTATAGAAATGATGTGTTTGCATGTCTAAGACTATTAAAAAATGTTTGTGAGTGTAAAAATTTGTTTTTCTGGTTAGTTTTCTTGTTCAGGTTGGTTAGTTTTTCAAGTTTAAGTTTTGTGTTATTTGCCATAAGTCGACACCATGAGTGAGAGCTACTTCCTGGTGTGTGAAGGGTCACACTGTTGTGCTGTTTTGACAATTAATGACCAGTGTTAATACAACACTTCAAGAGTTGATTTTAACTCTAGGATAGAGTGCAGAACTCTGTGTACTCTGACTCACACTGTGTAAAAAGGAAAACAAAAATATAATGATAGTATTACACAATAAAGTGTACTTTTTAAAGAAAGTTTAGTGTAAAATTAGCTCCATAAAAATAACATTACTCTATAGAGTGTTAATGAGCTATAGTGTTAAATAATTTTACTCGATTCATTGTTGATTTTGACACTAAAATGCATAAAATTAGGTACTAGAGTACCGTATATTTTACACTAATTTTGAGTGGGACCAAATATTATATGAAACAGAGTTAAATTCAACTCCGTAGGTGTTAAAATTACACTTTGTTTTTTAGTGAATGTGTGAAGTGTAAAGTGCTTTGGGGTCTATATGGACTTGATAAGGCGCTGTATAAGTTCAAGCCTTGAACTGTATGTTAGATACAGTCTTATATCTTTGTGATCAGTTTTAGTCATTTACTTTAAACAGAGACAGAATCAACATGTTATGTGTTCCTCTGCAGGATAAACAAAGACTTGTTTAAGATTTCTAGTATATCAGCGCTGACATAAGAGGGATAGCCCCTAGGGGTGTTACCAGGGTGTTCTTAAATATTTTATTTTCGTTAAGGACAGGAAAGAATGTGAAAATAATAAACTGTTGAAAAAGTCACACATTAAAGTCATTTTAATGTGAGGGAGTCTCCAAAATGTCTCAAAACACTTGTGGTGGTTCTCAAGAGTCACAGAGACGCAGAACCTTGATGCTTGAGATCTGAAGATGTTTTTTCTCTTGAAATAGTTGCAGAGTCGTAACAGACGTATCAAACTCATTTCAAGAGAATTAAAGCTGATTTTTGACTCCAGCATGAAAGAAACTGGTCCAAATCTGCCAATTTCTATTTCAAAAGTGAACTTCAGTAGATTAAATCAGAAATGTGGGGGGTAACCGCTGTGTACAAAGTGAGGCGCAGCAGGTATGGTATACGTGAAGGTGGGCAACAAATTAATGTGCAGTTTAGAATACAAAAATGCAAGCTGTGAACATAAAAATAAGCAGTTTTTATTTTTAATTGCCAGGTAAAAACCCAGCCCACTGGTTTTTTTGGTCACTTAAAAAAACAACTAAGAATTCAGTGAAACTTCAATTGGAATTTTTTTATTTTTTTATTTGGAGCACTCATAGACTCCAACAGCTTTGAATGACAGCTTTAAGTTTGACTGAAAAGAAATGAATGTTTCACCAATTCTACTGCTCTGTTTGAAGTTATAATTATAATGGCAGTCTTATACAATGCATGGAAAGCCACGTTTCTACATACATTTACACACATGCATACTCACATACAGGTAGTAAACATCTCCTACTGTATAATCACACAGTGACTTTTCTTCCTCTTTACTTTCACGCTCCATTGTCAGCAGCCTCCTGCCTCTCTTTTGGCTTTCTCGCTCACTCACCACACCAGTAAGCTTGCAGTTGCACCTAAATTGTTGCTACAGTCCTGTAATCAGAGCTGCAAGCAGCCGACAACATTGCCACAGCCGTGAGCCTAAGCCAGACTGCAAACACATACACGAACATTACAATTTAATGCAATACTTTATCAATAATCACACTGAGATCAGTGGGTTTTCATGAGAAAAAGAGAACTTTTGTTTTTAACAAACTGCTTCTCATTTCTGCCCATGTAATAATCAAACTGAATTTACCTCCTTTATGCATTTTTATATTTTCCAAACAGAAATCACCCAAAATAAAGAGGAAAAACTTTATAAACATCTGAGATATGGCATCAGTTCTTGTTTACTTTTGACATGAACAAGAAAAAAGAGCTTCAGAAAAGTCTAGAGATTCACTATTTGCTGTAGACAAACTTTTACTGATGCACATAAGGGGAAACTGTATCTTTTTTTCTTTCTTGTTTTATATTTCCTTTACATTACGCTTTATATAAATAACCAAATAAATATGAATAAAGTTAGTGAATGCTTGTTGAGTCTGATGCATCACTAATAAATTAAACAAATTAGTAAAAAACAATTCTATAAAAGTATCCCCATGACCATGACAGGAAAGAAGAGGGTAAAGATAAAGGATGGATTGATGGATATAAAAGTTGAACAGATTTCTAACACAAACAGTATAAGTCATATGCCTTTGTTTTTGGAAATAAAAGGTATAATTGTCTCCATTCAAACACCAATTTCTGCATTAAGAGTAGCTTCATGCAGGCAAGAAGAAAAGGAAAAAGATACTGAAACCTTTACTTAAAAACCTTTAGCAGATTCAATAAATTTCATGTTATCACATGTGAAACTGTCCATGAAATAAATGTGTTTAAAATTTTAGTGATCTGGCAAACTGTTAATCATACATGCACACACACAGATACAGAACACACACACTCACACAGGACTGAAGTGAATGGATAACCCTTAATGTTTAGTTTACTCACACATATAAAACCAGCCACACATACCACAAACACTGATTTTCTGACTGCTTGCTTTTTGTGATACTGCCTCAGGTTTCTTCCAATAAGAAAAAGAAACATCTGAAAAAACAAACTTTACTGGTCAAAATATTTTCTATCTTATGAAAAAAATGGTCTCAGATTGTTGTATAAAAATTGCTGACAGGCTAATGATATGTTTAGCTAGATTTGTGCACAGCTTAACATCTGACCCCATCACACATGAACTAAAATCAAGCTTAATTAAAAGACTTAAAAATATTTATAAAGCACTATTTATGACATCTCCACAAAATCTAAAATTACAGTGCACAGCTCAAAAACAGACATCTGTAAGTTTCTACAGCAACATCCTTTCATAAAATACATCCCATTATAAAACAGTCAAGCTGCATTTTAGTTTAACTGTATAAAATCCATGAAAAAAAGGGTCTGTGAATTTGATAAAACAGTTAAAGAAGGAGTTTGTTATCTGTGAGCACACTGTACACCCCTACAACTGTAAACACACACTCACAGAAGTGATTAATCTGACCACTCCTGTTCTTGGCACTGTTCTTCCGCCAGTAAATCTGGTCTTTGGTGGCAGCTTGCATTCCACACATACATACACAAACACACACACCATTAAAAAAAACGGACAAAACTTGAGCACAGTTCACAGTCTGATCCACACGTGCATACACCTGCAGAAAAATACACGTGTACATAAAGTATGCATCTGTGAATACAAGTAGTAACACACACATGGAGAAAAAAAAGTCATTCCCAAACACCTTTATTCTGCTCTAAGCCAAATTTTACCAATAAAAATGTTCTTTTTATAAAAAAATATTGATTTTTATTGTAGCTGATCTAACTGGTCAAGCTTTTAAAGCACACATTCATTTAAAATCACTCTTAAATCATGTCTAACTCACCACCAAACACCTAACCAGCTGTTTTGTAAAAATACATAGAAGTTGGCTGATTACGCCATTGGCCAACTGCAAATTATATGACATAGTTCACAAGTTACACATTCTCTGTTAGCTGCAAACACAGCATCTTCAGGCTTCCTATATCCCACTTTTTTGGTGAAATTCAAACTAGGGTCTTTTGAGTGGCAAAGTGTTTATATTATAAGAGTAGGTTTGTTTTAAGTAGCTGCATCCCAAACTGGTGTGTGTGTTCTGTGTGTGTATGTGAGTGCGTTGCGGTCACTATAGTCTAATTGCAGAGGAAAGTGTGCTGCTCCTCTTTTATACTATACATCATAATCATCACAACGAGAGTAGTGCATCCTATAATCTCACAATATCACCACAAAATACACTCGAACACACACGGACCTACTACAGAAAACTTCAGAATAAAGAATTTCTTCCTTCTTTTCCCACCAAAGCTCACACAAACGGTCCAGGGCCAAAGGAAGCTTACTGTCTGTGCTGTTTTGATTTGACTGATTTATTCTCTCTCACCTAATCTAATCAAGCAAGGAATTAACTAAAATACACGCAGGCCTAAATTATTAGTTTAAGATAAGGTTAGAACCTAAACAAGAAGCAGGAAAAGTGCAGAACCATGGGAACAAAAACATTTTGCCAACTTGATCTGATCTTTAATATCTGTAAAAAATAAAGGTAACCATCTTACATTTTAGGTAGAATGCACAAAGCACTTTGACTTTCCAATGAACTTTTACACGTAAAGTAGCTTTATGTCTTCTATTAATATTGTAGGTTGACGGAAAATAAATTCCTACACGTATTTAAGCAGAATAAAGCAGATAATATTTAATAGTAATTGCATTTCTTTACTACTAGTTAGATTTTCTCTAAATCCACAGCCTTAATAAAACAAAACAAAACAAAAATAAAAATAAAAACCAGTCGTCTGTACACGTTGTATATTATTCATCTTTGCCTACAATAACAATCATAAGGATTGTTTTCAGGTTGTCCAGCAGACAACCTGTTGACAAAATCTGGTTGTCCGCAAAACATTTTGGTTGTCCAAAAAAAAAAAAAACTATCAAAATATAATTTAATAGGTAGGCTATACTGTTCTGTATACAAAGTTTACTGTATACAAATTTTCTCAGTCAGCAGGTTAACAGTTTCAGGAGCTGCTTCAGTAAAACTCCTCTTCCTCTTCTTTGAAATAGAGAGCAAAAATCAACATCCAACAATAAGCTTTCTGCTTACAGGTCAAACATTTTAATTTAAATACTGTCGTAGTATAGCCTACTGTCTACATGACCTGATTAAAGTTACAGTTTAGTGTTCTTAGGACTGAAGACTTTCTGGATAAAAGGGGATTTAAACATCTCTTCTGTCATTTTAGTGTTTTCAACTGAGGAGCTGTGAAACATGTATTTAAAACAATTATAGCACAAGAAGTTCTCTGCAAAGAAAAAAAACAGTTTCTCCACTATAACTGTTGTGTAATGTAAATGCATTGAAACACCTGGATAAATTTAGAAGATATTAGGATTAACTACAAGCACCTGAAGCTGA
>NW_013952701.1:164247-166372 GCF_001266775.1 Austrofundulus limnaeus
GATTAATACAGATTTTATGCGAACATTACTGATTTGTGATGCTCATTACACACGTAAATATGTGAAGGGGTTGACTTGTGGACTCTGAAGTCCCAGGCCGGTCGGGGCCGCGGTGAACGTGAAGAGGTGCAGCAGCTGCGGTCACACTGCCTCTCAGCCCTCGCTTTAAAACCAGTCAGGTGATCTGTCACAGTTTTGTTATGCTCGTAAACACACGGTGTTACAGGAGAAATACTGTGAAGTGCTTTTAGAAATATAATATTTATAAAATACAACATAATTCTCGGTGGAAAATAGCTCAGGTGAACACCTCCCGGGAAAATCCTCAGTGTTTCCTGGACTGAGTGAAGCTGACCCCCCACCCACAGAGAAAGAAAAAAGGTAGTGGTGTCAGTCAGACAGCAGGACCCGCCCTGCTCTGTTCTGATTGGGTAAAACTTTGACTGTGGTTTTCTTTATTGGGTGAAAGAACCGTCAGTTTAATCCCTAGATGGCTTTAACAAGTTTTTTTTTCTCCCATTCATTTTTACAATGATGAACACATGCTGCTTTTTTTCTTGGTTGACCAACGGACAACTTTGGAGGCGGGATCTGGTTGTCCGAAACGAAAATATGTTGTCTCAGACAACCTAAACAATGGTTATGTCGACCCCATATAATTTGTTAAAGCTTTAAACTTAAGACAGGTAGTTTATATATAGTTGCATATATATTTTGGGGCAATAAAGGAGCTATTGATTATTACAGTAGCAATTTATTTATGCCTGGGAGCAGAGATTGAAAGAAAAAAAGAGGTGTTAAAGGTGGTGGTAACAAAAGATAACAAAGCCTTGCAATCCAGCTTATCACACACACTTCAAGCTGGAGTGTGTGTGGCTGAGTGTGTGTGTGTGTGTGTGTGTGTGTCAACAGTAAAAAAAAGTTCATATTCATGTCCACACGTGTGAGGAGATTACAAGTTATGGCTGTGTGTGGATGGGAGAGAGAATACTCCTCTTTGTGTGTGACTTATGGGAGAATTTAAGTGAATGTTTGTGTGAAAACTTTAAGAAAACAAGCGGCGTCTGAACAGTGGTAAAAATGTAGTGTGTGTGTGTGTGTGTGTGTGTGTGTGTGTGTTGTGGGCTGTGAAGATGAATGAAGGCTGAGAAATTTTCCTTAAACAAACAGCTCTCTGTTTGTTCTCTCCCTATCAATTTTGCGGACTGCCACCTCCTCTGTGTGTGTGTGCGCGTTTGAGCGCAAACTCAGTGTGAATGTTCATCTGAAATAAGAAATAAAGAAGAAACATGAATAAGTTGTGTGTTAATTTTCTTTAAGAAGTCATTTCATTAAAACTAATTAATGTAATGTAAACACAAACATTTGAATAAATTTTAAACTGATTCCAATCCAGCTGCAGGAAGTTATAATAAATATTAGTACTAGATGCATATTTGCTTTAGTGCTAGTGTGGGCATGTATGTGTGGGGCAAATACAAAAACACAAATACATATGTGTGGTTCCTTTTATCAGTACGTTTCTGTCCTTCATTGACAAACAACTGTTTACCACCACATGAGCATTAAGACTTCAACGTTTCACGTTTAACTTTGACTAAACAGAAATCGTTACATACGTCTCATTGCTACAGCTGAGCACTGCTAACAAACAATAACTGAGCTCTACATGGTATTTCCTGCATAGAAACAGTGTTTTAACACTGCCTCTCATAAACACTACAAAGTAATGTGTACGGATGACTAGTGTGAAATAAATAATACAGAAATACTGTGAAAAGTTAAAGTAAAAGATCGGTAAGTCTTGATTTCTGAACTCTCCCACTTTCCTAAATCCCATGTACAATCGATATGCGTTACGGGAGATGTAATTCATGGCAAATGCTGACTTTAAAGCAGCTTATTTTAAGACATTAATACAGGGCTGTTCAAGTAAATTGCTCAGTGGGCCACAGATACTCAAAACCAACAGCTCAGGGGCAGGACCAGTATTATTATCCTTCACCTTTTAAATGTAATTATTTTGTTACATATTGAATCATAAATTGCCCATTGATTTTAAAACAGTTTTTATTTTTAATTAGGTAAAAAACAAATAGAAAAAAATTGTGTGTGTGTGTTGGGG
>NW_013952701.1:167302-168492 GCF_001266775.1 Austrofundulus limnaeus
GTATTATTGTTACTACTGAAACTGCCACGCTTTTACAAAGATTGTGACTAATGTGTTTTCCATGGATAAATGTCTGGAATGTGTATATAAATGTACATTTTCAACTATTTAAACACTCACTATACAGCTGCAGGGGTTTATGTTCCAAACTGATTCATAACCATCCAATCAACTGAGCAGAGTTATGGTTATGACACTGATTACAATAAAAATACTCTGCACCTACATTTTCAGATTAATTCAAAATGTTTTTGTCTTTGTGAGCACTTTATGAAAGATTTCAGCTCGTTTCACTAAACACTCACTGTGTCAGTTTTTCTAACCCCATCTGTCTGTCACCACCATGTCTAAATGGTCCGTTCATGGATCTGATGGATTGTCTTGAATATGTGTGTGTGTGGGTTTGAGGTAGAAACAACTGTTTAAATGGTCAAATACAGCATGCAGAGGATGTGTATAAAACTGTGGTCAACAGTCCTCACTTCCCTTTCTTGATGGCATATTTATTTCTATGCGTGGGAACAGTTAGACATTTAAATGGAGTAGAATCGGGAAAAGTAGCATTAAAACAATGAAGACAGCTTTGATTTAGTATTTTCAAAACTCTTAGAGGAAAAAGAAAATCAGATTCAGAAACAAATGCGGGAAAGACCAGGTGATCTGTAATGGTACTTTTAGTGCCTTTCTATCCAACCAGGATAGTCAAAAAGCTTTACAACACAATCTGTGTGCCCTCATTTACCCATCCATACGTGTTTATACAGCCCTCTACTACAGCTTATATCTAATAAATCATTCTATAGAAACTGATCAGTGCTTTAGATTATAGTCATATACTGATGGAACACACATTAGAAGCAGTGAGGGTTCAGGGTCTTGCCCAGGGACACTTTGACATGGGATTAAGTGGTTGAATAAAACCCCAAACTCTCTCTGCTCTTACTAAAATTTCTGGAAAATTCTGTCTTGTTTGACTAATGTTTTATTGTAATTATCTGATATTGTTTTATGCTGTTGATGATAGTACAGCCCCGTGTGAATTTGTTCCTAAGAAAGGCGCTTTATAAATAAAATTTTACTGACTGACTGACTGACTGACTTACTTACTTACTTTTCTTACTTACTTACTTACTTTCTTTCTATTACTTACTTACTTTCTTTCTGTTTCTTACTTACTTACTTACTTACTT
>NW_013952701.1:174719-181144 GCF_001266775.1 Austrofundulus limnaeus
ACACACCCCTTACTTTCTTTTTCTTACTTACTTAATTACTTACTTACTTACTAACTAACTTACTTACTTACTTACTTACTTACTTACTTACTTACTAAGTAAGACTTACTTACTTACTTACTTACTAACTAACTTACTTACTTACTTACTTACTTACTTACTTACTTCTTACTTACTTACTACTCAACTAAAACCGCACCCACAATTTTGTAAAACATGTATTTTTAAAGTTTTAAAGTAGACTAAAGGTAAGTGCTGCTCTTCTGATTAAAAGAAGAAAAGTTGGAAATTAACCCTTAAAAATTAAGCTTATAATTCTTTGTAAAATATCAGCATAGTAACAACTAAAAAGTACTGTCAGGCAACCAGTTTTTTAGGAAATCCAGCTTGACCTTTGCACTACAGCTGAATTGAAGAAATAAGAAACTTCACATCACTCATAACAAGGTAAAATCTACGGTAAGTCTACTTTATTATATAAAGTACTGGTATTTTAATATTTAAAGTGTTTAAAGTACAAATAAAATCTTAAATCCTCTGATGATGACATCAAGCTTTGATTTGTAGAAAAAAAATCCTGAAACACAAAACAAGCAAAGAAAGCTAAAAAAAAGGTAAAACGAGAGAATTTTTCAGGTACAAGAGGTGGTCATGGGAGAGAAGCTGTGCTTACAGAAGAAAGGAAATCATCCCTGCAGTCTTTATGGAGCTCTCTGTGAGATACATGCCTTTACATAAACTACATCATGCTGAGAGGAAGAGGTTATGCTCCCTAAAGTCCCATCTGTAGCCAGAGGTTTGGTTTTCCTCTAAAAAAAAAAACAAACCTTCATGAAGAAGTGATTACAGGCTCCTTGTTTGTTTAAGCTGCAGAGAATCTTTAAGTAAAAGAGTCTCTATTAGTTCAAGAGTAAGGAAAAAGAGCAAATCAATTCCTCTGGTGATGACATCTTTAGAGAAATGGATTCATTCAACAACATAACTGCTTATTTTTATCTATATGAAGAGTAAAATTAATTTATGTGTGAGTCTCATAAACGTACGCACGTTCAGCACATAGAGGCAATGTGCAGGTGTGTTCAATAAATCAAAAACTGATCATTGAAGAAAAAAAGGCCACACTAAATGTATTCACAGAGAGCGGAAAAGTAGAGGAAGAAGAGAGAGAGAGAAACATGGGGGAGGAAGTGTGTACATTCCAGGTTAATCCTGACAGGACAAAGCCATTGGTTGCTGGCCAGGACTGACTACATACCATGTTTATGTAGCAGAAACACACACACACCTCCCACACAGACACACAATATGGTTACTAAAAACTTACTTTAACATAAAAAAATAAAACTTTTTGTTTTTCATAACCAAAACTTGTCTTTTACTTAAGATGTAGTGTTCCAAGAGTTTGGTCCCTCTAACATTAGTAACACATGGGCCAAACACATACATATACATAGAGATGCACACCCTCACACTTTGACAGCACTTCATATTTATGAGCTAAAGGTTTAGGATTGTTTGTTAAGGGCTTGTGTGAACGGACGTTATATGTGTAAATCTGTGTGTGTGCAATCTTTGCATGTGCTGGTTAAGTATTACATTCAGGGAGCGAATTATATTTTAATGTGAGAGAAAATGAATAGGTATGTCTGTGATTGGTGGTGCAGTCCAGTGCACTGGTACAATAGGAATAAAAAGGGCAAGTGTGTTTTAAGAACAAAACCACATTTTTTTTTACAAAATTTTGGAGTTCAGAGCATTTTTCTTGGATCTGAAATACCATAAAACTGCTACACCAAACCAGCCTGGTTTGCAAACTTGTACACACACATGCATACATACATGCGTCAGTGTGTTGTAATGTTTAAAGTGGTTGCTACAAGTTTTTTACCTGTACCAAACAATCTGGGGTTAAAAGTTTGATTTTTACTAAAATGTTCAGAGTCAACACGTCAACATTCTCCAAGCTGGACATCATATAATGTAGTCATATATTTGCTAATCAAGATTTATAAATCATAAAAAAATAGGATGACTTCAAATCAACACACAATTCCTCATTTTATAATCCAATAAAATTGTGTTTCAGCATCTTATATTAGTATTTTTTTATTTCTGCATTTACAAATTATGACTTGATTATTTCAGATTATCTGAATTATTCTACAGTCCTGATCAAAATTTTATGACCAGTTGAAAAATGGCAAGAATTCACATTTTGCACTGTTGGAACTTAGATTAGGTGATTTTTTTTTTTTTTTGGTCTCACTCCCATTTCTTCTTTTTGCATTTCAAACCTCCACTTAGAACCTTCTTACTTTGCAACAGTGCAAAATATGAAATATTTTTTAACTGGTCTTAAGATTTTGATCAGGAGTGTATATATGAACTGAGAAAAATATATTCCTGTCTTTCTATGAGTCTCATCACTGAGCCACAGATTCTTATTGATAAAATTGCAGAATTAACCACAAAAAAGTGCTTTTCATTTTAGCACATCTAAAATCCTTTTTGAAATAAAAATGTATTGCACAATAAACGAGTCTAAGAAAAATGTTACAATAATATTAGCCAAAGTATAGCTTGTTTATTTTAACAAATAGCAGGAGATAATAAATCTTTAACAGAACACACACGCTGAAGAGGAGATGTGGTCCATTTCTCCTAAGCGCTTAACCTACAGAGGTAACTGCAGTGATAGGTTTTCATGGTGTTTAGCGGACAAAAAAACTAGTCTCTCTACTCTATTAAAACTTAAAAAAATGTTTGAAAAATAAAACAAAATCCGTGACCAATTTATTGTTTTATGCAGCATTTCGAGTGATCCTAAACATTTGCAATAATCTCACTAAAAGTTGTGAATCATATTTCTGTTTTTGACATCATTTGTCACAAGACAAATTTAGAAAAAATGCTGGATCTGACAAAACAAAAAAACTTTTCACAAATTACTGTCGGCAGCTGTGTTTACAATTAGCTTTTGCAACTCAGTTTATAGTTGCTGATGAAAGATTTATTGTCATGTCTGCCATTTTTCTCAATAAAATCATATTTAAATGCTGTTTAACAAAATATGAACCTGTCTTCAGCAACTTTCTAAACATTTACACAAAAAATGGTTCAAATCATATGATAATTTGTAATGAAGACATGATGTGTCTGTAGTGTGCTGTAGGCTTAGACAAAAGCAAAACCAATTTTGAGTTTAAAACTAACTCAGAACATGGTTTAGACCAGGGGTGTCCAAACCTTTTGTCACATGGGCCAAAATCATAAAGTCATAAGGACTTGAGGGCCAAAAATATTTTGCTTTTACCTGCTCAACAATAAACTAAGCATCAAATACTTTAATTAAACAGTCAGATTTATTGCTGGAAATAGATGTGCAAATTAATCTAGATTCAGAACTTTATAAGTATTTTGCAGGTATCCCTTAGTGAAAGAAATTTTCTAGGTTTCAATTGGGGAAATAATAACCCAATTTAGTCAGTTCTGATCAATAAAATCAGGATTTAGGTCACTCTTTCACTGAAAATGTTTGCTGTATTCAGACAAATGTAATAAATTAATTTAAAGCAGATCGGAGTGCAGCAAAATCAGCTTTTGAGTAGAAGTCACTAGATGTGGAAAATGCTGAGTCTGGTTATTTAAAGACAAATAATTGGTATAATTACCAATATTTTATTGTAAGATTTTACTTTGTGATAAATTTGCCCAAATAATAAATAGAAAGTCTCCAGAGTTGTTAAGTAACTAAGAACAAATACTTTGTAACTGTACTTAAGTAGAAATTTTGGTTATCTGTACTTTTTGAGTAATTCTTTTTCAGCGTATTTTTTACTTTTACTCATTACATTTTTACACAATTATCTGTACTTACATTTTTTAAAAAGGTAAGAAGTAGAAAGTCATTACTCCTATTTTATTCTGAGTTATAACTTAAAAATATATTATCCTGATAAATTGCATCTCCTGGATAAGTGAATTTAATTGTGTTTGGATGAGAAGTATAAAAATATACCATTCTGACACCCTATTAGCTTGTACACAACCCATCACAGCTGCACGCTGTTAGAAAAAATATTATTTGGAGAAGTCACCTCCTAATAAATGTCATTTTGGAAAATCTAACTGCTCACTTTTACTCAGTACTTTTACTTTTAATACTTAAGTAGATTTTGTGTCAGAAATTTACTTTTGATATTAAGTACAAAAAATATCAGATACTTTAAGACTTTAACTCAAGTAATATTTTTAGAGAAGACTTTAACTTTCACCAAAGTATTTTTATGATGAGATACTTGTACTTTTACTCAAGTATCACTTTGAGGTACTTCATACAACAATGAAAGTCTCCATCTACACCAAACACCTGTGCCGGGTGGACAAATTTGTAAACAAATTAGTATAATTCTTGAACTGAAGTCAGGGGCCACAGAAAATCAGTTCAGGGGCCACAAATGGCCCCCGGGCCACACTTTGGACATCCCTGGTTTAGACAAGTAGACTATTAATCCGAGACTTAATCCAGGTGACGTGTTGAACAGTGAAGCTTTGAATTTTGCGGATGGCTGGTTTTCAACGGGCCATAATTTAACGACTAATTATTAAGTGGTTTCAGGTGAATGCTTCAGTGCAAGACGGCTCCAAACTGAAAAGGATGAGTTTCATTGCAATAAAAGGCAGTTGGAGCTGATCTCTGAAATGAATTACGAGAAAATGACCTCAGCCACTTTCCACATCGCCTCGTTCTCACTCGTTTTATACAGTCTGACATCACGGTCGCACCCTCTCTTATCAGCCCTCTCGCTACAACTGCTGTTTCTCTCCCACGTTCATCTCAGCTGTTTCATCTCTCTGTGGACACTCAGTTGTGCGTGTGGTTATTTATGGCGTCTGTGTTTGTTTGTGTGTGTGTGTGTGTGGGGGGGGGGGGCAGATGGATGGTCAGAGGACGAGGACCAAGCGGATGACCTCAGCGTTTGACTCTTCAAGTCATCAACTATCACCTGTTTGTCTCCTCAGTCTCATGTGATGTGATTTGTCTTTTTTTTTTTAAATCTCTTCAACATTTTGGAGTTGAGTGAGGGTGTTAGGGTGTCCGACGGCAGGACACTTGGCTATCAGGGTGGGAACATCAGCAGGACTCTCTTTGTCTCCATAAAAAAAAGGTACATGCAAGGATGAACTTCCTGAGATGTGTGTGTGGTGGTGGGGGGAGGATGGATGAGATAGGAACAGAGAGATGGACAACTACCTGCTGTCTGGATAATTAAAAATAGTCTGTGAATGCAGGAGCCTCGTCAGGACACATTACTGAAGCAGTTCCCAGGGATACCAAACACATGTACACTAATGCAATAAGGGGGAACAGAAGGTTGGAGGGAAGACAAGAGGGTAAAGAAGTAGAAGATAAGACATGATGAACAGGGTGAAAACAGAAGCAATATTGTATAGGCAGAAAAAATAAAGGAAACTTAGCAAAAAGAGGCATACAACTTTGTTATAGGAACTGAACAATTCACAAGACCTTCAAGTGTGATAATAAAATAAATACGTAAACTCTTACAGAAAGTGAAGCCAATCTTTTAAAACAGGAATGGTTATTTATTTTAATCAACACTTGCACTCGCTGCTCCAGCTTCCTGAGCGTTGAGCCAACTTTAACATGTGCAAAGCAGTTTGGGAGTGTGTGTGAACAAATCAATAGGAGAAAAATGGAAAAGAGGAGATACTGTTTGTGTGTGACGGAGCGCTGACCTTTGGGAAAAGTATTGTGTGATGAAACAACACAAATAAATAGGGGAAAAGGGAGATCCTGGAAAAAAGATCAACATATGGACAGAAAAGCCAGGTGCAAAAGAAGAAGAAAGGATAAAAGTGAAATAGATGGATTAAAAGAAAAAGACAGCCTGTTTAAAAAAGAAAAAAGAAAAAAAAAACTTCTGCTTCGGATGAAAAAGTAATGATGCTGCCTGATGACAGGTTTACAATCTGTACGCAGTAAAAACTTCCCTGCTCAGTGTCGTCTCCAAGATGGAGGAAGAGGCTGAAAAAAGTGGAGGAGTGAGAAAGAAATGGAAAGACATGACAATAAAACAATAAAATCTATCAAAAAGGAGTAAAACAAAGTAAAACAAGTCCCAGGCTGGGCCAAAAGTCAGGGAATAGAAATGCATTTTAGAAGAGTTTTAAAGAAGACAGTGAACGGGCTTGTTGGAGATTATTAACAGACACTTGTGTGAATTTTTATTTATTTTCAGTAGTAATTGGAAAGTACAGAATTAGTAAGCCACAGAGGTAGTCAGAAAGAGGTGCAGCACTGTTAAGAATTTAAAGGACTAACTTTTTCATTGTTTTAAATTTCAGTTGAAATTTATGTTTGTCAATTTTGTTTTGCATTGCACAAAAAAAAAAAAAAAAAAAAA
>NW_013952701.1:182719-184990 GCF_001266775.1 Austrofundulus limnaeus
AATATAATGTTTAGATTTATTTGGCAAAAAGCCAACTTTAAACTTATTTTCACACATTTATATAATATCTAAGAAACTGGGGTTGGATTTAACAAACCACAAATCAGATATTTGTGTTTTTGCTCAATTATTTCCATTAGAGTCTAAAGAACAGTTTAATATCAGTCATGTTTGAACTGTAAAGCAACATCACAAGGTATTACTGCCCATTACGTTACAAATCCGGCAATAAAAACAAGCTATGCCGTCCCTCTTTTATCTCTTCATCATTTCAGGATGAGCTGCTCAGTGTGTGTGTGTGTGTGTGTGTGTGTGTGTGTGTGTGTGTGTGTTTGAGTGTGAAAGAGAAAGAGGGGTTAAACCATGTTCTCATAGGCAGGTCATGTCTGGGTCAATCTCTCTGGCTCCAGCACTTCCCAGCTTAACCCCTTCATATCCTCTCTCTGTCTCTCAAGCACGCACACACAAACCAAATGTGTGTGTGTTTTACATGAAGACATAAAAAAAATAAAAAATAAAATAAACAAATGTTTTGTTTGTGATTGTTGTTTGCAATTACATTAAACCACCTCAATTAAAAATACAAAAATTAAAATAAAAGCACCTTCTGCACGGTGGGCACAGTAAGAAATTTCAGGGATATGTATATTTACAACTATATCAATATAAAACTTTTATTTTGGTATAAAACAAGTAAACATTTCCATCCTAATCTAACCAACGCAACAATTGTGATGTCATCATGTGGTTCATGCAGAACCGCTGATCAGACATTTTCTCTAGAACAACAAACACTAACAAAACACTCCTGATTTCAGAAAATCCCAGTAAGTAAACTCCCTGCAGACATTCCAGTGGTTGCAGCAGATTGGCTGTGATTGATGTAGTCAGTCAGGACTGGTCCTGCTGGGATGGTCTCAGTTAATTACTGTCTGTCTTTACACACAAAACAGGCAATGTAGTCTTTAATATGTGCATCCAACAGTGACAAAGCACCTAAAGAGATGCATGCAAGTGTACCTGAGTTCTACCTAATTAGCAGCAAAACGACCGATTCATGTAAACTACAGCTCAGTGTGCAGCCAACCAAAGACATTTGTCTCTTTCTGCAGAGACAGAGAGTTATGAGAAGTGCTCAAAATGTGCTACGAGCTAACAACAAAACTGCTTTCAACACAAGTGGCCATGTAGTCCGAAGCATATAAACGTGTGAGTGGTTGACCAAAATAAAAAAAACAAATAAAAAATTGGTGTGCAGGAATGCTCAGTTCGGTGATTTGACAAAGAACCACACTTATAATTACACCTCAACTATCTTAACCTCAGGGATTCCAAAAATTTGTCTGAGCCACTTCCAGCACAGCAAGAACCAACATGGAATCCGTGAAATAAAATCAGCCCCAAAGCAAAAGGACTCTGGTTTGTGTGTTTGGCGAACATCATTCTTGTGTTTGATTTTGTTGTGTTTTCAGGCCAGAGAGGCCACTCTCCCACTTTTGGCTGAGACAAACAGAAAGGCTGTAAACTCCCCTAATGTTGTTTGGTACGTGGTTTTTGCAGCTGCAAAGTAAATCACTTTAGCCATTTAAAATAAAGAGAGCAAAAGAGAAAGAAAATTCGATACATGTTCATCATCTCTAGAGGAAAGACCACACCTTCAATGTAAGTAACACCTAAACCACTAACACACAATATAAATGTGGAGATAGGGAGCAACAAATAAAAATAATAACAAATGAAATTAAATTCAAATTTAAAACCAATAAACTAGCAACCACAAACATAGTAAATCTCACTTAATTCACTTTTGAGTATACATTACACTACTTTTCCCACCAATGTAAAAATGATACAATCGTTTAGGTAAACTCTGGACTATTTATTTAAAGAAAACAAATAATTTATAGACGCAACACTATTTAATGAGGCTTCAATTAAGCATTTAAAATAGTACACTGGAATGAAGCACCTGCTCAGTGTAAACATCTGCTTGTCTGTGTCGATCTTGGTTGGTGAAAAACAAAGAGATAAACAAGAAGCGGCAGAGCCAGACCATCTAACCAACTACATGTGATGATGTGTTTTTAGAGAAGTAATCCAATTACACTGCATAAACTCTTTCTCTAAAACAGACTAACACATAAACTAGGCTTGATAAACACACGGGTCCCAAACAAAAAACTGTCAAGGCACAGAGCTTCCAGGAAAATTGTTCATGCCTCCTCACTCTCACACACACACACACACACACACACACACACACACACACAC
>NW_013952701.1:185895-188367 GCF_001266775.1 Austrofundulus limnaeus
CACACACACACACACACACACACACACACACACACACACACACACACACGAACAGAAACATGGTGGAAAGGTCATCCACCTCCACAGTCTCTTTCTCTCCATGGGGTCTGGCTGCATTGTCTGAGTTAAACTCTGTTCCTCACACAAAAGCTAGCGCAGCACCAGCTCAGCACATAGCTGCCTGCTGCTGTGTCTGTCTGTGCGTGAAAAAGGAGAAAAAAATAATCATTGCCTATACGCATTGTTATAATTATGCTTTTTTTTTTTTTTTTGAGTGAATCTTTACATTAAAAGGAATCATTTTATACATGTCTTCAATGCCTATTCTTTGGGGAAGAATTCTTAAAAGATTAACATTTGGACAAATCCAAAGGCATGTATGTTTAGGCTGCCTTCAGGCCCAATCCTCTAGAGAGAAAGGGATTTGAAAATGGGGTTTGTCTGGGGAAATAAAATTTAATAATTAAACAGTTATAGTAATGTAAAAACTGGTAACATAGCAGCAGATGGCATTGAAGAGCATTAGGGCCACTGAAAGAAAGAATAACTGACTTTAAAGTCAGAACTCAGACTTTAATCCAAGAATTCAGAGGAAAAAAGTCAAAATTCTGACTTTAATCTAAGAATTATGAGGGAAAAAAGCCATAACTTCGACTTAATTCTAAGAATTATGAGGGGAAGAAAGTCAGAATTCCAACTTTAATCTCAGAATTATGAGGAAAAAAGTCAGAATTCTGACTTTAATCCCAGAATTCAGAGGAAAAAAGTAAAAATTCTGACTTTAATCTAAGAATTACGAGGGAAAAAAGCCATAATTCAGACTTAATTCTCAGAATTATGAGGAAAAAAGTCAGAATTCTGACTTTAATCTCAGAATTCAGAGTCTCACAATTCCAACTTCTGTTTTTTTTTTCCCCAGTGGCCCTAATCCTCTTTCGTACAGTGGCACTGTTGAATTCTGAGGATTTATTTTGTTTAAAAAAACTAGATGCATTACATTAGTGATGATAATACTGAAACCTCAGTAGTAGTATTAGCACAAGTAAAAAAAAAAAAAACAGCTAAACGGTATCAGTAATAGTAAGCCAGAAGCTAAACTGTCCTTTCTTTCAGCTGGTGAGTCAGTCTGGCTGTGGACTGAACTTTTGGTGTGTGTTGCCCAGAGGCGGTTTGCACACATGTGGCGTCTTGTGGGCTCCGCACAGCCTGGGATTGATCATTACTCATTAATTGCTGGAATTAATTAGAGCCTCAGAAAAACAGAGCCGAGCCACAATGTACATCGGCCTGCACATGTATGTGATTTTCTACTCACAGCCGTGGGGAGAGATTTGAATGCAGTCAGAAAGTGTATGTGTGCTTGTGTATGGTAGCACACCTGTATAATGTAGATGTGTGTGTGACTGAATGAGTGTGTGTCTATGATCATATATTGAATAAATGAGGAATGTCCTGTCTGGGACCGTGAGCACATATTAAGACTAGTTCTAGAGGTGTGCCTTTTTAAAGTATGTGTGTGTCTCTCATTTCCATGGCCCAATATTTGCCATGGAGCAAATCCCGGTCTTTAGCCTAATGAGGGAAACTAATCATGTCCTCTGCAATCCCTCAAACACACACTCGTTTTATTACCGAGCACATAGTACATACGATCGCTGTGAAAGTGGAGGAAGAGATGAAGATAGAAGGGAGAATGGCGGGTGTGAGACGAATCAAGAGGATGGAGAGGAAAGAACACATTATGTACCCATAATGCTTCTGTCTGCGGTCTAAGGTATGTACTTTGTTTTGAGCCGTCGCCAAGACTGAGAGGACTGAGCCAACTATTTTTACTGACACTGATCATTTCTCGCTTTGCTAGTGAAAACACTTAAACTCTCAGAGGAGCAGGTAATTTCCAGACTTCTAAAAAGCCTATATGTGAACTTTGGAAAACAGCAATCATTACCTCACGGCCATCATTCAGTTTGACATTATAGGGATTTAACTTTTCCTTTGTTTATTTGGTAAATGTTTAAAGAGAACTTTTTTTAAAAGAATGATTGGGGATTAATAGAATTTGGATCTTGTTTTGAGCCTTTGGTCATCATTTCTATTGATTACACTTAATGGGTGGAATCAAGATCAAGACAGCATGTTAGATGAGGCAAGAAATACAATCAGGAAAGTTATAAACAAGCCAAGAGTCCATCAAGGCAATAAAAACCATTCCATTGGAATGTGTAGCTAAAAGAATTCACATCTAAGTCTTTGCTTTGTTGTAACTGTCATATACACTCACCGGCCACTTTATTAGGTACACCAGTCCAACTGCTCGTTAACACTTAATTTCTAATCAGCCAATCACATGGCGGCAACTCAGTGCATTTAGGCATGTAGACATGGTCAAGACAATCTCCTGCAGTTGAAACTAGGGTTGGGCAATATTGGAAAAAAAATAAATCACGATTAATTGTGGTATTTAGCCGATAA
>NW_013952701.1:197659-199528 GCF_001266775.1 Austrofundulus limnaeus
TTATCGGCTAAATACCACAATTAATCGTGATTTATTTTTTTTCCAATATTGCCCAACCCTAGTTTCAACTGCAGGAGATTGTCTTGACCATGTCTACATGCCTAAATGCACTGAGTTGCCGCCATGTGATTGGCTGATTAGAAATTAAGTGTTAACGAGCAGTTGGACAGGTGTACCTAATAAAGTGGCCGGTGAGTATATGTACATATATCATATTACATGATATGTAATATGTGCATATGTACATATTAGAAGTATATATACTTCTAAACGCTATTTCAATCGTTCTATCTTTCTAATTACTTCTCCCTGTGTTTTTCTGTAAAAAAATATATACAAATCTGGCACCATTTCAAAGGGAAATTAAAAGGCTTTCCAATGGTATAAGACTTATTGCCAAAAAACATCGGGCCTCACGCAAGAACATGTTCGTATTCTTCTCCTAAATTTCTCTTACTTTTGTTCGTACGAAGGGTTCGTACGAACATGTTATGTCAGATTCAACAAACTCTTCTATCTTCATGAAAAGTGTGTAAATGAGCTGCGTGAATTCCACCTGTTCGTATCCAGCACGCGAGAAGAGATTAGCATAATTACCACCCCAAAAACACCATATAAGGCTATGTTTCCTGCCTCAGATACAAGGAAGTGTTCATTCATGAAAAATGACAGCGAAAATTAAAAAGAAGAACTTTACAAGTTCAGAAATTGAAGTTCGTCTGTCAGAGATCCAGAAAAGAAAATCTGTCATTTTTAGCAGGTCAACTGTGGAATAAAATGAGCTGCTAAAAGTATAAAAAACTGTGTTAAATTATTTTCATTTATTCAGAAGAACCCCCCGTCCCCCGTCGCGGTCTCAAGTGGTCTCAGTTGCGGTTCTGAAATAAGGATTTTAAAATGTTTTCAAAATATGTCTGGTACTTTGGAGAAAATCCAGGACCTGCAGGAGGGATTATGTATCCCCTCTGGCCTGGGAACGTCTGGACTCGCTGGAGGGATTATGTATCCCCTCTGGCCTGGGAACGTCTCGAGTCCCCCAGGACGAGCTGGAAGGTGTCACTGGGGAGAGGGAAGTCTGGGTCTCTCTGCTGCTGCCCCGCGACCCGATCCCAGATAAGCCGACCGGACAGACAATTTATATTGTTAGTCTGAATTCTTACGTTTAAAATTATAACTCTAATTCACGCAGAATAGCCTATTGTCAACATAATTATGGAGTGTGATTTATTTTCAACTCAAAATATCTTCAAACTAACGAAATAATAAAGTTATTAATGAAGAAAACCCGTCTGGATAACAGCAGACTGACAGCTCGTAAAATATACGACAGGTCTGGACCACTCGTGAATTTTGTTCGAAACTGAAAAAAATCTTAGAATACGAAAACATTGGTGAATGCCACAAATTCTCCTAAATCACTCGTACGCACAACTTAAGAACAAATCTGTGCGTACGAACGGTTCTTGCATGAGGCCCATTGTTACAACTAAAAATGATCTACCAAAAGCAAATGTCCTTATTTTTTGTGCTAAATTTTTCACACAGTTTAAAAATGGGTGATCAACATGAAAGCGTGGTTGATAGTTTGTGCTCTAAAATCTTTCCCAGCTTCAAAAATGTTATGCTTCACTTCAAATTTAGGTGAAACTGAAATGAGTAAATAAATTAAATACAATAAGAGAATTATAACATAAGGCTTTTGCCTTTAAAGTTGATCATTTGTTTCAATCTCGTGCTGTCAGCATGGTTGAAGAGGAAAGTGTTGCCACACACAGTGAGCTGTGTGTGTCTGCTCTCCGTCTGCTGACCCATAACGAGGCCCTCACCATCTCACACACACACACACACACACACACACACACACACACA
>NW_013952701.1:200444-201727 GCF_001266775.1 Austrofundulus limnaeus
ACCATGAAGTGCTCTGAAAGTTAAAACTAAAATTTTAAAATGACTCCTCAAATGCACAGGGAGCCAGTGCAGAGAGGCTAAAACAGGTGTGATATGGGCTCTCCTGTGGGTCTTTGTTAATAATCTCGCTGCAGCGTTCTGCACAGACTGAAGCCGAGCCAAGGAGGATTTTTTTAAACAAGTTTTCAAACATATACAAATTACAGATTTTTCTTTGACGGCACAATAAATGGTCATAAGCAATTAACTTTTTTTTTATTTAGGCAGGTAAGCTCATTATTAAAAGTAGTCTGATTTACAAACAAGACCTGAAAGTAAATTTTCTTATGATGACCTTTTTATTTATATTTTGCAAGCTTCTATTTTGCTGGTCAAGTATCTCACCTTCATCACATTCAATTTAAATATCATGTTTGTTTCATTATTTAAATTTACTGGGATCTTACCATGTGTTGCTAGAATAACCCATGAAATATCCAAACCAAACTAGATGCAATCATAAAATGTATTAGATTAGCAGTTAAACTTGGCGACATAGCTGCCGTGGCCCTAATGTGAAAAGCAGCAGGGGGTGTGAGGGCTGGTTTCACTAAAATGGAAGCTGCACTTCCTAAACTGGCCTCCCAGAGGAAGAGCTTTCATTTCTTCTGTAAGGTTCCCTCAGGAGCAGCACTACTGCAAAAACACTGCTTCCCTGCCACATGTTACATGACCTGAGGGGAACACACAAATACACATCTGAGTTTCCATCTCTGAAAGACTGTCTGGTTTGTTGATGGTTATCGTAGCTAGAAGAGTTCCTGCCTCTCCCCTTTCTCACTTCTTCTCCCTCTCCTAAATCTACTTCCCTTTTCTCTCCCTCCCTTTCTTTATCTCACTCTCTCTTATTCATGATTTACAGAACCTATCAACATGTCTTTGATAAATTAAATTGTTTTGATGAAACTCTCCATTGGATTATCGTGGATTTCTAAACACTTCACATGTTTTTCCAGAAGTAACTGCTGTTTTCCAGTGCAAATATTTCCTTTTTGTCCTTAGGGTACGATAGAAAAACTCAACATTCCTGATGGTGCAGGGATTTTCTAAATAAAGTGTTTGAAGTTTTAAAATGGTATGTGTGAAAAAGATGAGAAAGTTTATGCAAATACATAGCTAAAAGTTACTATATCTCAACATTTTCTTAATATCTTAAAGGGATCCACGATTAGTTGTAACATTAAACTTTATTTGATAAACATTTATTTTAACTGTAAAATAAAGACTGTAAAAATACTATAGGC
>NW_013952701.1:202741-203913 GCF_001266775.1 Austrofundulus limnaeus
GTTTAGTGATTACTATTGAATGCAAAGAGTACACTAGTGAATTTTTAAACCATTTGCGAAACGCAAAAATCTAATCAAATTAGTAACTTTTTTTTAGTTTTTAGTATTTTTAATAACTTGAATCTGAAGTCTTGATCAGGATATCCTTAGTGGATATACATTTTATAGATAAATAATAACAGCTAACAATAAAACTACCAAGTCACTTGCAGGTGAAAAATAATTTAGTCAAGTCAATTGAATGAGTAACATTTATTTTGTTTGATCAAACTTTGTACTCATGACTTGTCATTATTCTTAGATACGTAAACCTCGTTGTGTCAGGACACATAAACTTTAGATAAAAATAGCTGTTTTATGAGTCCCAAGTTGGCAACCCCCCACCTAAAGTACTCTAAATGTATTTTTGTCAGTGTAATGGACTTACTACATGCTATAGATGTCAACTGACCGCTGGTCAAATGTTGTGTGATTTGTGATGCTGAAAGCATGTGTTACCCCATAAACTTGGGAGAAATTATAATTCGATCTGAGCTAATGGTCTCTGCATTCTTTTAGCACAATAATCCATTAAGAGTTACAGTTTTCCAATCGACTGTATATTCTAATAATTTATCTTTACCTAAGACAATTGTACAATGAAAAAGCTATCCTAATACAAGGTCACTGACATGACTTAGCGGCTGCTGCAAGGCTTAAACCCCCTGAACTTTCCATTACAGAGTGACACAAGCCTATATGAATCAGTGCACCCTGCATGGTACCCGACCGGTCACCAAATATTTGGAACGCCATCCAACATCTCTATCTGTAATCTCGACAAGCATTAGCTTCTGACCAAGAATAGCTGATCAGATAATGCGGCTGCAGAGACATTAGTGGAACATTACACATGCACACACAAATTCAGCAGCCAAGCATCTCATCAACCCTCTATCAACACAACCAGAGCCAAAAAAATAGTTTGAGATGGCGTGATAACCATGTGGTGGGGCTTTTGTTGGCATTCACAAGCTTTGAAGTTTCAGGAAAAGAGCAAGTGCTGCTACCTAAATATGTTGCTGACAAGAAAGTTGAGACAATTAAACTCGTCAAGAAATCACAATATTTTTTGTTTGCAAATTTAGTTTGGAATAAAGGAAGTGCTTGTTTCTACTATCTCATTTTTCATA
>NW_013952701.1:204075-212437 GCF_001266775.1 Austrofundulus limnaeus
ACTTAATAACTTGACAAGAAGATTAATTATTAAAAAAGGAATAAATTCCTTTTTTAATAATTAATCTTCTTGTCAAGTTATTAAGTGAGAAAAGTTATTAACATGAAAAAACAGCAGTTTTAGATGATTAGTTCTATTAAAACACATTATAGACAGTATTTAGTGGAAAAGGTTTGCAGAAAACATAATAAATAAAATACATATAAAAATGTTTTAAAGCAGGAATATGTTAGAAATGCCTTTGTTGCTGTTAGAATCTTTAAAATACAGCTTCATTTTTGTCCAAAACATTTTTCACCTACAGAATACAGTTCCATTGTTGATTAGCTGGTCAGATGTTTCAGGATCACAGTTAATGAAAACATAATGGTTTAAATTTGACAAATGTGTAAAAATCGGAACACTTCCGATGAGCACTTCGCTTTGGATAACTTGAGGCTCGATATCACAAAGCTTTAGTTAATGAAGACTTGAAATATATGTAACTGACAAACCAATAACAGTGTTTCCATCCAATTTTACTTCGAATTTAGAGCGAACTTTTAAAATGTCGCAAAAAGGTAAAGAAGAAGAAATGCAAATCATACGTGTTTATCGACTGGCTTGGAGCGAATCAACCAGGCTACACAAAGTAATTACGTTATGTTGACATTATGCATAGCTGTGGTAAATAGGAAGTAGAAGTCGCAAATTCGCAGGGACACATTTCAGGACAATGGAGAGAAATTGTCAGGAATGTATTGCTACTATCAGGAAAGTTTGAATTATTCTGTCATATCAATTATAGGCGATGTTACATGATGGCTGGACATGTAGAGAAAGAAATGCAATTCTCTTCATGTTACGGGAATATCTGAGAAGAAGTGGAGGGATGGTCCAGCCAGCGGGAACAGCTGATCAATCCTGTGAGTTAACTGTTCGCTACGTCAGAACGTCTCTCCTTTTGCACATTACCTTTTTTTTAAAAAAAATTCCAAAATCCACCTCAAGCGAGCGTGAAAACTTTTTACGAAATAATTTTTTTCGAATTGTACCGTTTCCATTCACCTTTTCTAAAGCGATACTTCAAAATGCGCGTAAAAATGTTGATGGAAACACGGCTAGTGATGTGTCAATCTTCCACTTGTCATTCAAATGCAATCTAAAATTCTATCCATGAGAAAAAGGAAGAAAAGAAGCATTTAAAAAAAACACGTTTGAGATGTTTTACTGGGAGTGTAAGTGTTTCGAAACCAGCTATAATTTAGTGAATACACCACACCAATTTAAATGTCATGTAACCCCCTGATTAGGTAAAAATAAAATCGGTTTCAACACTCCATCGTGCAACTTCAACTAAATGCATAGGCACTGATTTTTCCATATTGCAATGTCCTGCTGAGGTGTGTATTTAAATCATAAATCTTTTAAAAATATATCATTTGTAATGCATATGAAAGAAAAAAATATTTGTCCAGGCATATTCTGTTTGCAAACACTGATTATATCTTCACAAAAAAGTTATGTCAAAAAAATGTTGGTGATTTAAATGTGATTTTAACTGTATCACCTAGTAACACCACCTATCTACAGACTGAATGCATGGCCAAATGGTCAGTGTTACGGAATTTGTCTTACAGCTCATAAAGTGGTCCCTTATTATGTGCACAAAAAACTTGTATGTTTATTAATTTTGTACGTCAACAATTAAAGCCTAAAAGTGACATTTATCTTCTGTAATGTTCACATAAAAGTGACATTTACCTTCTGTAATGTTCACACCTACGTTTACTGACTTAAAACACCATAAAAATCCACACGCACAAATGTTTAGCATTCAGCCGTAGTTTCATCCCCATGCTCCCCCTTCCATCTGCAAGGATACTTAAACGCAATGTTTGTGTGGACACGTGAGAGAAAGTTGGTGGACGGCTAAACAACGGCTCAGTTTCTTTCTGTGGTTTTATTCACGGGGGGGGTAAGTTTTAAATAGAGGGACCTCTATCTGTCCCATCCATTAGCAACCACACACACACATCCAGGAGAAAGATTCACGGGTCACAAACTGGCCACAGCCCTGCAGGATCCTGTTCGAGATGAGGAAACCTGCCGGCTGAGCGTGATGTGCGCGCACATGCTGGATGTGAACAGCAGCCACAGTGTGCGTCAGTAAACTGATAGCTCTGTTCACCGTGCTACTGTAATCTCCCCAACTGACACAGCAGGACTGTGTCGTTCAGCCATGTCAGTACAAGGCTCCCCCAACTTCCAGAAGCTAATTTTGAATTACTACAAGTTTCATTACCTGAACACACAACGCATATGGAAATGAAGGATGAAGCGAACAGATTTATCGAAGCTGGAAAATGTGACTGTGTGTTATATAAGTCGACTTTATGACTATTTTAAAAACAAACTCCCTGAAAACAGAAACCAACAGACACGCAACTGCTTGTGGGCAAACCGCAGTTCTGCTGTTATCTATTACCATATAATTTATGACTATTTCCATGACACATTTGTGTAATTATTGCTATAATTTAGTGTTACCATGCAATTGTTAGGGTGGAGCATCTTCTGAAATCATCAGGGAGCTCAATGACAAAAACACTTCAAACCTTGTTCCAAACAAGTTTAACCGGATTCAGATTTTCTGTTTTCATGTTGCGATATTGATTATTCAGTTCAGTTTTAAAAAAACAACAACATTGGTGCTCTTTTTCAAACTTGAACATGTTGCAGCACAAAACTCACTGACATGTTCAGAATTCAGATAACGCAGTGAGCACAGAAATGAACATTGTCATTATTGCCGTCTTTAACAACAACATACTGCTTTTGCACTCCATGAGATTATATAAAAACTTTTACACAATAAACATTTCATTTAAAAGTCACGAGCCAATGATACTTGCACATTACCATTAATGGTTACGTTAACTGATGTAACATTTCATATAGGTTTGTGCTGATTTATGATTATTATCAAAGAAATTTTTTGAAAGGTTGCATTTAAGGGAAAATCTGTCGCTTAGCAAAAATGTTCCTTCTCCGTTCTCAGGGCTGGGTAATACGGCTGAAAAATGTATCACAATACAAGCATTTCATGTCTTTCAATATCAGTAATTATTGATTAGTTTTTTTGTTTGTTTGTTTGTTTTATCTATTTGAAATAAGGACCGGGAGAAAAAAGGCTGAATAATCCTGCTGAAAGAAAATATAGTTATGCGTGTTTGTTTACCGGCTGTGTGCTTGAACCATACAGAGAATACAGAGCGCTTCAAGGCATGACCCCTCCTATTTTATTACATCATCAGGATGGGGTTTCTACTCTTAAAGGGGCCACACCTCCAGACAAAAATAATACTGTACTCATGACGATAAACCATTAGTTATGTGTTGAATTTGTGTTCAGGCATGTATCTACTTACATAAAATTGTTAAGGAAAACAGTCACATTTAACAATCTTTACAGTTCTATCATAAGACTATACCATGTGTATGTTATTTAAATCAGTATATAAAGCTAAACCAATGAATTCCTTCACTGCCAAGCTGGTCGTGTGATTTTTCTTCTTTTATCTACAATTTCCTCTCGAGCTGTTGCGCTCGTTTTATTCTTTCCCGCCATGTGATCCTTTTTTAATTTGAAGCACTTAAGAGGCACGGTGGCAAAACACAAAACTGCTACTGCGCATGTTACTTAACAGGCTTTTGCTAGCTTACCAAAGAGTGCTTAGCCGGGCCGTGAGATCCCCCAGAATGCCGTGTGGTTCTGAATTCAGTGAAATTATGAACATTCTGTCGGATGTGTTTTCTATTGATAAGTATCTATTGTGGTCTATATCGTTATTATCTAATCGCCAAGTTTAAAACATAACCAGAGCAGTGTAGACTGGACTATAGAAAAAAATTAATAAAAAAGATCTGCTTTGTTAGAGTGCTTTGTAAATGCCCACACACAAACCACACCAGCATCCTGGTGATGCTTTACAGTCAGAAAATGCACCACGTGGACACATGCACTTAGTCCTCTGTTGTCGAAATGTTAATGAAAAGAAGTTCCTGTAGGGTCACTGGATTAATTGTTAAAAAAAACACTGCTCGTTTATTTGTCTTCTATCAGATGGTTACATCAAGGCAATAATTGATAACAGCTTTTATCTGGATTCACCACTTAGTCCATAAACTATAAGTTCATGCTAATGCATAAAGAAAATTATCAACGGGTGAAGGCAAGTAGCTAATGGTAAATGCCAACATGACGGAGGTGCAACACTAATGTGCCTGAGTGCTTTTTAGCAATGAACAAGAAAGACCACAGATTTCTGTGAGAGTGACGTTTGATAGTACCAAGGATGAGGTGCAGGATTTCTAGATCATATTAGAGAACTAGTTGCAGTCTGCTGTTAACAGAAATCTCCACTGGATGTTTGGAAGTGTTCCAAAGAGAAGACTGACTAAGGCAGACTTTGATGAGCTCTTTACAGACTCAAAGACAACATCAAGGGAGCAGATCAAAGTCACTTATGACTCAAAGCCCAAAATTGCAAGAACCAAAAAAAAGAAATACACCATAGAAATTGGTATCTGTTTAAATTAACCTAAATTATTATATAATATCAGTCTGAGTGTAAAATTTGCATTAAAACTTGTAGATTTGATAGCACATGCATCCCTGCCTGCATCTGGCTGTATTTGTGCATCTGTGGTCTGGATCATGTCTGTGATCCCAGGTGGGCTTCATGGGGAGGAGCAGAACAACAAAAAGAGATGCAGCACCAGGAAACAGAAGGGAGATACTCTCTCTTCTCCCCTTTCATCTCTCTTTTAACCTTGCTCTTCAAGAAGAGGAAAGAGAAGGAGTGTGTTCCACGCTTCTCGCCTCGTGTCCCTCTTTCAAACGTCTTTTGATGCCTTAAAAGTCGATCAAAAGTGCTTTCCGGTTGCCGTGTAAGGTCTGTGTCTGCAGGATTTGGCACGACGCCTAATTACCTTTAAGTCATAGACAGGTAGGCGGAAGGTGTGTGTGTGTGTGTGGGTAAAAAATATGAGCTTTGAACTAATCTGTTCTCTGCCACTGTGTTCTTTGGTTTAATGGGAGCTGTAAGCTGGCCAGTTGAGCTAAAGGCTTTTCTGGCGCTTTGCCACTATCAGACAGAAAATCCTGTAGACTGCCAGCTGGAGCAGATTTAAACCATATGCAGAGATTGACTGCATTGCATCTGTATAAGATGCTTTGAGCTTGTTGTAGTTTACTTTAAATTTATCAGTGTAACTATGGTGATTAGCAGTAAACAGCAGGGAGTTGTGTCCTAAAGAGCCACATCCTTTATGCTGAAGTTTCTTTAAGCAAAGCTAGCATACACCAGTATCAAAAGAGACTTTCACCACAAGGATTAATAATCAACCACATAAGTTTGTAGAAGCTGACGTTTTTATTTATCCTTTTTAATTTTTCTGTCTTTTCCTCTGATGAAGGGGAGGAGGAGTGGCGACTGTGACACAAGTTTGAACATGATGGTATCCGCCTCTCTTCCCTCAGTCGCCAAATCAATTCCCCTTTCCCTCCTTCCTCCACATCTTTTAAGTGCAAACCACAGAGCTGATCTACAGTAGAGGTTGCTACGACAAACAATTCTAATTAGAGATAATTTTCCCTTTCCTAGTTTTTAATCGTGTACGGCAGCAGCGGCATATATCAGTGTGTGCGTGTATGTGTTAGCCACAGAAAAAGAAACTTCACTGATCAAATATTCACACTTTGTGTATGTAGAGCGGGTAAAATAAGTATTGAACACGTCACCATTTTTCTCAGTAAATATATTACTAGAGGTGCTAATACCATGAAATTTTCACCAGATGTCGGTAACAACCCAAGTGATCCATACATACAAAGAAATCAAACCATAACGTCCAGAAATGAAGTTGTTTGTAATAATGTGGAATAGCACAGGGAAAAAGTATTGAACACYCTTACTGAAATTTATCTAATACTTTGTACAAAAGCCTTTGTTGTCAATGACAGCTTCAAGACGCCTCCTGTATGGAGAAAGTAGTGGCATGTATTGCTCAGGTGTGATTTTGGCCCATTCTTCCACACAAACAGTCTTCAAATCTTGAAGGTTTTGTGGACCTCTTCTATGAACTCTGATCTTTAGTTCTTTCCATAGATTTTCTGTTGGATTCAGGTCAGGTGATTGGCTGGGCCATTCCAGCAGCTTTAGTTTCTTTCTCTGAAACCAACTGAGAGTTTCCTTGGCTTTGTGTTTGGGCTCATTGTCTTGCTGAAATGTCCAGCCACGTTTCATCTTCATCATCCTGGTAGATGGAAGCAGATTTTTATCAAMAATGTCTCTGTACATTTTTCCATTCATCCTTCCTTCAGTTTGAAGTTTGCCAGTACCATATGCTGAAAAACAGCCCCACACCATGATATTCCCACCTCCAAACTTCACTGTTCGTATGGTGTTTTTGGGCTGATGTGCAGTGCCATTTGACCTCCAAACATGATGTGTATTCTGGCATCCAAACAGATCAATGTTGGTCTCATCTGACCAGACTATATTCTCCCAGTATTACACAGGCTTGTCTAAATGTTGTGCAGCAAACTTTAAAGGAGCTTCAACATGCTGTTTCTTCAGCAGTGGAGTCTTGRGTGGTGAGCGTGCATACAGGCCATGGTGGTTCAGTGCATTACTTATTGTTTTCTTTGAAACAATCGTACCTGCTAATTCCAGGTCTGTCTGAAGCTCTCCACAAGTGGTCCTTGGCTCTTGAACAACTCTTCTGATAATTCTTTTCACTCCTCTGTCAGAAATCTTGCGAGGAGCACCTGGTCGTGGTCGGTTTATGGTGAAATAATGTTCTTTCCACTTCTGAATTATGGCCCCAACAGTGCTCACTGGAACCTTCAGAAGTTTAGACATTCTTCTGTAACCGATGCCATCATTATGCTTTGCAACAATAAGGTTGTGAAGGTCTTGAGAGAGCTCTTTACTTTTACCCATCATCAGATGTTTCTTGTGTTATACCTGGCCATCATTTGAGACTGAACCAGCTGATAACTTGCACTGACAAGGGGCAGGCTTGTTTTCTTATTACTGAGAGAGTTCAGCTGGTGTCTTGGCTTTCCATGCCTTTTTACACCTCCCTTTCTTCATGTGTTCAATACTTTTTCCCTGTGCCATTCCACATTATTACAAATAACTTCATTTCTGGACATTTATGGTTTGATTTCTTTGTATGTATGGATCACTTGGGTTGTTACCGACATCTGGTGAAAATTTCATGTCATTAGCACCTCTAGTAATATGTTTACTGAGAAAAATGGTGATGTGTTCAATACTTATTTTACCCACTGTACAGTTTGCACCTTTCCTTTCAGAGTTAATAATGCATTTGGACTGAGCTTAATGCAGCACTAAACACAATCTAAAAGTCTTATGGCAAGTCTGAGTAAGCTGCAGACTGGCAGCAGAGTTCTAATGAAGAAACAGGGAACAGCAAATCACAGAGAAATAAAACATTTCCCAGTTTTCATGTCATGTGTTGCTGCTATGATAAATTGTTCATTTAAAAATCTAAGAAGACAAAGTGATGCACATTTTGTTCAATTGCATTTGTCTTTAATTTGTTAACATAGTGTTAACACGCTGCTCTTTGTTAATTTATTCAACGAGACACAATCGCAGTCATTAATCACAGCTTTCAAGACCTTCTAACATCAAGCCGAACAGAAACACTGATCTCAGAGCAGCATCAATCTCTATCAACAACCATCTGTTTATCTATCTAAATTATATAAATAGCATATGTCCACGTTACTATGTAGCCAAGCTGAGCTACACTTTGAAAATAGACGCACACATGCAGACAGGTGCAAGACAGACGGCCAGGCAGGTTTGTCTGCACTTTTCAGCTTGTGACTGTGTTGGCTCAGTTACCCAGCTTGAATATTTAAATCTTGTACTGATCCATCTGTACATTGTACATATAGGTTAAATACATGTGTAGCTTCTGAAATTCTCAGTCCTATACCTTTGCATTTATTCATCCATTCAACTTGGCCCTCCACTGCACAAAAAGATGTTTCATATTGACCCTACCCAGAATGCAATGTGCTGTGACGCAGCCATTCTGTTCATTGTGATAAACATTTATTACTTTATTTCTAAAAGTATTAATTCACTTCTTGAAACTGGACCACTGCCTTTATATCAGATGAATTACAGGGTTCCTACAGCTTAAGGCAAGTTACTTTTAAGACTTTTTAAGACACCTTTAAAGCCACTTTAAATTAAATTCAAAACCAACTTTATAATAAAAAAAGGTTACTGTCAAATTTACCTAAATGTTTATTTTAACATGGACTGAGTGGGAG
>NW_013952701.1:212597-220314 GCF_001266775.1 Austrofundulus limnaeus
CATTCTAACTTACAATGTGTTAACATTTTTAAGACCCCAGAAAGACTGATTTAAGGCATTTTAAGGCCTTATTAACAATAATTAAGGCCTTATTTTTGGATTGATGAATTCAATGACTTTTAAGACTTTTTAAGGATCTGCAGGAACCCTGAATTATTATACACAAACTGTTCATAGGACAGATTTGAAAAAGACTAGGCTGAATAAAAAACAACCACCACAAGGTCAGGTTATTAATTCATGATTCTCGATAAGTTTTCCTTCATAAAGACAGAAACCTTCATTTACTTTTATTTTAAGCTGGGGTTTTTTTCATTCTTGGTGTTTTCCTTTCATGATTATATTAATTTAAACAATACTTTCATGTCTGTTTTGGTCAAAGCCCCACAGAGCTGCACGTGGCCCCGGAGCTGCAGTGATCCCTGCCCTATGCTCATGAATAAAAGAGTGAGAGTGCTGCAAGTTAAAGCACTGCAAAGAAAATAAAACAACAAACACAGAATCAGAGACGTTATTCTTTAAGACACGACACAAGGACACATTCACTGGTAAATTATGTGCAGACATTATTTGTGCATTAGTGTGTAACCAATGATCTTAGTGTCGCCTCCTCTGTGTATCCTACTCCTCCTGTTCTCATTAGCAGTGACGCCTGGGTGGATTAACCACACATGTACACACAAATGCACTCCAACACACATGAACTGACCGGCCACTAACAAAAGTAGAGCCCTTCAAAGAGAATCTATGATCTTGTTAAGAAAAGACAAACTGTCATAAAATGCGGATTTAATCTCAATGTGAACCAGAAGTCTTTTTTTTTTTTTTTGGCAGCAGACTGTGAGTGTGTATGTGCTACTGCTTATTTGACAATGTAGTACACTTTTAAAAGAAAGTAAATTCTGCCGGTCAGGAACTAATGACAATCAAAGCAGTATAACAGAAGAGAGAGCATTTATATATATAAAAGTAACATGACAGAGTGACAGATTGTGAATAGATGTCAGTGTCGGGGGGGCGGGGGTCTGGTCTCAACTTCATGTCAAGATGGGAGCGATGATGTGGATGTGAAATGGGGATGATGTTTTGATGTGGTCTGGTTGCAGATGTGATAAATCACAGATGGAGAAGCAAAGAAAAGGAGGAGAAAGGATGACAGCATAGTTCTATATAAAAGGGCTGAAAGATACGTTACATAAAAACACATGCTCCTACCTTTCTTGACTTTCTTAGATGGCTGTTTCTTCTTGATAAATTTGGTCATTTCTTCTGGGGGTTCCATCTCCCCATCACCAGCCACCTCCGGTATTGGCTCAACACCTCCTGGAGGAAAGGTACAGTGGATTGGATCCATATTTGACACTAATAAAACATACACGAGCATTTTCTTTTTTTCTATTGTTATGAAATGTTTTTACTGTGACAACAGAAACACAGTTAACCATTTTCGCGTAAAAAGCGGGAATCAAAGAAATCGTTTGTTGCTGGGAACTCTGAGTAAGGCACGTTCAATGTTTACCACCAAGCAAGTTTCCCAATATCTCTACAAGTCACGCCAACAAGCTTGCAAAGAAAAACAAACTCTTTTGTAGTTTTTGGATATATTGTGAAACTAAGGTGATCATTTCAGACATATTTTCAGTTTAAGTTTTATCCTTTGAGCTGCAAAATCAGTAGGTAGGTCACATCATGTTTCCAAAAACTAAAAAAGAAACTAATTTACTTTAATTATAGGTACACGTGATCCACGTATCACACATTTAAGGAGCTTTCACAACATTTTCATGTCTTTTTTTAATGGATCACTGTGAAGTAATGTAATCAATTTTAACACAGACAACAATTACCTTAATTGCTTTTTAAAAATGTGTCAACAGTGAAATTTAATGCCATGGCTGCATTTGACATTAAATAAAACATATTTTGAAATGACATGACTCTCTTAAGTTTGTTAAACACTTTGTAAAACAAAAATCCAGTGGCGTAAAATTCTCTTTAAACCATTTTCTTTAATTACTTGGTCTCATCATGTTGAACAGAACACTACACTAAAGTAAAAATGTATTTAAATAAAAAAACACAACTTAATATATAATTACTTATAACTCTAATGGACATTTAGTTTTTTGCATCACATCACTGTTTCTCAAAATCAAACATCTAAATCACACTTGTCTGCTTCTGAATCTATGGGACATTTAGCTAACTGTGCATGTGTGCATTTACAACAAAATAAATGACCCAAAAGTCAAACTTTTGCGCGACGTTTCAGAAGAAGAGCAGTACAGAACACATGAAACATGTGGTTTGTAAAGCTGAATGTGTGAGCTTGTGATGGTGTGTGATGAAATCCCTCTCAGATCCCACGGATCAGTCTGGATTTAGGGAGCTCCTGAGGTTGATGAATTGGACGCCTTGTCTCTCTCCGTCCCCCCCTCGTCCGTCTCCTCCTCCCCTCCTCTCTTTGTCTCCTCTTCCAGCATTTTTTTTCTCTGCCCTGTCTCCATCTGCTCTTTATCACATCTTTGGTAACTTTTTGTCTATTTGTGTTCTATTCTATTTGTGTTTAGTTTCTTTCCCGCCAGGCTCTCCATCCTTATTTTTTGATTTTCTCCTCTCCATCAACGTCTCCTGCTTTTGTTCTTTTTGATGTTCCTCACCTCCTTGATCCATCCTTTTTTCCCTCTCACTCTCACGCTTTCTCTCATTTCCTCTGCTCCCTGAGGATTTCACAGTTTCATGGTGTTTTGGTTTAAATCTTACTTCACACTTGCGTCCTTATGTGTGTGTGTTGTATGTGTACGAGACAGCGAATGTCCATGTGTCTGCCATCGAGTCTACTTTAAGGTGTCTGAGAATGTGTGTGTGTCTCCAAACCCCCAACACACACACACACGCTACAGCAACATTTGTGTGAGTTCAGATTATCCTAAGCCCCCTCTAATATTTATCCTGGCCTTTTTTAAAGCCAATCTTGTTCTCTTTGGTGAGAGACCAGCCTGTTGCTTCTCACACACAGCTTTACTCAATCACAGTTGTTTGAAATGGGATATGCCTCACTCCTAATTGGGCAGGTGTTTTTCCAAGGCGAGTTTTTTATTTTATTTCATTTCTTTACATTGTATGATTTCACGGTGAGCGTGGATGCATGTTTTAACCACCATTTTTAATGTCAGCATCAGGTAAGGAAATTGGCCACCTCTGGAGCAGTTTTCTCTGAAACAATAATCCTGCCTCACACACACCATCTCCTAACGCTAACCTCACACACATTCCTTTTTCCTCCATGTCTTTTTTTTTTTTTGTAAATGGTCAGTATATTATTGCCTGGTCAGAGTCAGGCTGTTTCTTTTGGCGATGTCGAGGTCTATATTTGACTTACCGGACAGATAATCAGTTTTAGACACTTTAATTATGGCGAGAGGTTGTAATGACAGTAAATGCAGTAATTTAAAACAGAGCTAGTGTCACATGTTTTATTGAGGGTTATTATTACTAGTTGTACCTATGTGTTAGATAAAAAAATAACATCAGATGGTCACAGCACAGCATATTGTTATTGTTTTTTTTCTAAACATGAAGTTATAATTGATAAACATTGATAAACATATTGGGTCTCATGCAAGAACATGTTCGTATTCTTATCCTAAATTTCTTTTACTTTTGTTCGTACAAAGGGTTCGTACGAACGTCACGTCAGATTCAACAAACTCTTCTATCTTCAGGAAAAGTGTGTAAATGAGCTGCGTAAATTCCACCTGTTCGTATCCAGCTGCTCGTGCACGCGAGAGGAGATTAGCATAATTACCACCCCAAAAACACCATATAAGGCTGTGTTTCCTGCCTCAGATACAAGGAAGTGTCCATTCATGAAAAATGACAGCGATAATTAAAAAGAACTTTACAAGGTCAGAGACTGAAGTTCGTCTGTCAGAGATCCAGAAAAGAAAATCTGTCATTTTTGTGTTAAAGCATTTTCATTTATTCAGAAGCGGCAGCGCTGCGACCCCCACTGCGCGCGGTCGCAGGTGGTCTCAGTTGCGGTTCTGAAATAAGCATTTTAAAATGTTTTCAAAATAAGTCTGGCACTTTGGAGAAAATCCAGGACTCGCTGGAGGGATTACGTATCCCCTCTGGCCTGGGAACGTCTCGGTGTCCCCCAGGACGAGCTGGAAAGTGTCGCTGGGGAGAGCGGGGTCTCCTGCTGCCTCCACGACCCGATCCCGGATAAGAGGCAGAAAACAGATGGACGGGCAATTTATATTGTTAGTCTAAATTATTACATTTAAAATTATAACTCTAATTCAAYCAGAATAGCCTATTGTCAACATAATTATGGAATGTGATTTATTTTCAACTCAAAATATCTTCAAACTAACGAAATATAAAGTTATTAGTGAAGAAAACCCGTCTGAATAACAACAGACTGACTGCTCGTAAAATATACGACAGGTCTGGACCACTCGTGAATTTTGTTCGTATCTGAAAAACATCTTAGAATACGAAAACATTGGTGAATGCCACAAATTCTCCTAAATCAATCGTACGCACAACTTAAGAACAAATCTGTGTGTACAAACGGTTCTTGCATGAGGCCCATTGTCTCTCTGTGTAATTTGAGCCTTTTCAAATTAAACTAGTGAGTTCAGTTCCTGAATAATAAGCAGTTTTAAGTGTAGTTTTACAGCTTATTTGATGCAGAAGAAGCCACCAATTCAAATGTCTCATTTATAAAACATGAAATAATAAAACTGAAGGAATACAGTAAGTCCTAATGGCAAAATGAAACACTAACTCTTAACTATTTTTAAGGGATAAAATCCTTCAAATGCCACTGAGTTGAACTAACATTAGCTTTGTATAAAGGAACGTGTTACTGACTCTTTCTACAGGATGGATGAAGCAGAAAATCCATCATTTACTCTACATCGGGGCTATTCAACTAAATCACTCTGAGGGCCGGGGTTATTGAAGCCTACAGCCCGGGCTGCCTGGGGGGCAGGCAGTAATGGTAGGTGAAACACTGCAGCATGTTACAGAACATGTGTCTTTTTCTTTTTTATTTATTTTGTTGCATTGAAACATACATTTGAAATTTACAATTGATTTGAAATCTATTTTTAGATTAAATTAAGTAAGAAAATACAAATATAATTAGAAAAAATTAAAATAAAAAGGATGGAAGTCATCCGCAGGCTGGCTGTGGCCTGTGGGCCACCAGTTGGATACCCCTGTCCTACCTGAACTGTATACAAAACAAACGTCTATGGTTGAGACTCAGTTGAAATGCATGTTGATCCTTAATTGACTCAGAGCATTACAGTTCTAACAGAAGTGATAGCTCTCTAAAGTAAATTTTGTTTTCAGTGACTTTTAGTGGTTTAACTGCACACAGGGACAGCATTGTCATATAATGTTTGCCATCAGAAGGAGTAGTCCTTGTTGAGGCTTTTTGTGAAGATTGCTTATTTGACCAGCTATTCATGAGGGCAAAAAAGTTGACGTATGACAGAAAATTCAAATGGAAAAGCCAAAACAAACATTTGAATTTGATGGTTTCAAACATCCTAGAAAATGTCAAAATCTAAATATATATATATATATAAATATACATATAATAATAACATTAAAATGATACTAATTAAATTAAAGTGTGGTAGTAATAGGAGAAGATGAAAAAGCATATGTTTTCAACTCAGAAATAACATCTATAACGTTCTGGTCTTAATTTTCAGTGCGTTTCAAAAACTGAAAAGGTACATTGTTTAAAGTGCTCTGCAGTGCGGCGAGTGTAACATAAAGCTACGTCCCAGTTTAAAGTTAAAACAGAAGTCATTTTGTGACAGTTTGGAACATTACAGGTCATTTAAACCAGTGCGTGACAATTTGGGGCCACTTTGGGACAGTCTCGGAGCAACCCCGGACACCCCGGTTGAGGGTGAAACTGCTTCCAATAGACGGCCCAGGCTTGGTCTAAAATGTGGAGACTCCAGCGCATTCCAGCTTTATTCTGGGCTGCGGTTTGAAGATGGGGGTGACACTGTGCTGCTGTGGTTACCGGCAATTTGGCTGTGGGCTTTACGCTTTTTCAGTCCCTCCTCAACGCACACATGTCTTCTGTACTTACACACACACCCACACAGTTTTAAAAAAAGAGCTTAAAAAGTCTGAACATGTGCAGCATCGTTTGCAGAAACTGTAAAATAGAACTGTTGAGGAACATTCAAACGCACAAACTGCATTTGCCACATGAACGGAAACATTGGGGCCAAATGACTTAGAAGCTAATGTACATTAATGTAAAATTACTAAAACATACAGAACTTATGAGGCTCAGATAATGGTGGATTCCCCTCCGAAAATAGATTACTGCTGTTTTATATATAAGCAGAACTCTTCAATTTGGAAACACCACAGACAGAGAATACACACAGCTGGTCAGAATTACACACTGAGCCTGACCTACACTTAAACGTACTACATGTATTTTCCTATGTGACCTCTGAACTACACTGACACATACTAACATACAGTACATGCATATGCACGCACACTCATGCATGTAAAGGCAGGACATCTCCCCTCTTTTTAATTCGAAAATAGATTCAAGCCTCAAACCACAGCTACCAGTGGGAAACTGAAAATAACTGCAACGCACATTATGCTCTATCAGAGGATGTAGAGCGGAAGATGTGTGTGTCTGTATGTGTGTATATTTTCTGCAAATGGACTGTGGACATAATACAAGTCTCCTGACTTCATTAGCAGAGAAGACCTCCACTAAAAAAACTCTTCTTTGGAACACACAGCTTTCTGAGGAGAGGAGGAGATGTTGGCTTAACTATTGAGTCCTGATGTCCATGAGTGTGTGTGTCACCTCTTTAGTGTTTATCGGAGCACTTCACACAAACTGTGTCCAGCTGCAATCAGTCCATTTTAAAACGTGGCAGAAACAACGTTCTCCGAGTATGTTTGGATTTGGACTGGAGCTGGAAGATTTTTGTGTGCAGGAAACTAACAGAAGCACATTAACACAGACACAAACACTTCCTACCAATGAAGTGGAACTTGATGTGTGGTTCTTCAGTGTGTGTCTGTGTGTGATATGTGTGTGTGTGTGCCTGTGGTTTTGACGACGGGAAACTGCTTCCGTAAGTGCTGTTGGTAAAGTAAACAAAAGATGTATGTTTACAGGCAAGTAAAAAAGCAACATTTGAAAAGGCTGTTTACTACATTGCCCTGTGTGTGTGTACGTATACGTTTTTGCTACTTAGTGGAGACAATTTTTGACAGTTTTCCCAGTACACACAGCCTGGTGAGGACCCACCACTCCTAAAAGGGACAAAAGCCCAGTCCCCATTGGTGGACACACTAATGTTGGGTCAGGGGTTTGACTAATGACTAAGGTGTGAATTGAGTTTAGGTTAGGTTAAGGGGCCAGGGTTAATCAATATAAATAACTGGTAAATGAATGGAAGTAATGCAAAGTCCCCATGAGGATAGAAAAATAAACGTATGTGTGAAGTGTATTTGTCTCTGAATTTTGACAACAGACCAATAAGCAGAAAATGCCTGATCAAAAAAACAAATACCCATTCTCTCTTACACACAAACAGCATCATTTTTCTAAACCTACAAATTTTAAGAGGAAAAAATCTATAAAAATATATGTTGTTGTGTTGTGAATAAATGTGTGTCAATGTTAATCACTTAACTC